>NW_027224295.1:115071-328675 GCF_023699985.2 Odocoileus virginianus
GAGCACACATACAATTCAGTGTATTCTAAACATTCATAGTGTCATATAGCTATCCCCACCACCACCTTCTCTAGAACTCTTCATTTTGCAAAACTGAAACACCATACCCAGTAAACAATTGTACATCTGATTGGAAAGGGTGAGGCTTGTCTGATATCTAAGGAGACACATATTTTATAGGGTAAAGCCAAAATTTTCTCCCTCTCTGTGTAAAGGACCCTAAAGTACAAACATGCACAGAGTTGAAGATAAAGAACTATTTCTTGGATGAGTGGAGGAGCATTTGACTTTAGAGTCCTTTGCTCACTTTATGGGAATGAGGATTTGAAAGTATTGATACCATAGAAAGAGGACTCCGTAGGATGAGAAGCATGATGTGAGGCCATAATCTTATGCACCGTGATATTTGATCTCTTATCCCATCATGAAAAAGGGATTCTAAAAAGTGAGGCAAAGATTGTCTTTTGGAGACAATGGAAATTAATCAGTGTACAAAACCCAATGTGCCACATGGCTAAACAAAAGAATGGGAGTGTGATCCTAGGCAAATTAGTTAGGTATTTATTTATTTATTTAATTTAAGTTTGTCCACACAGCTTGCAGGATCTTAGTTCCCTGACCAGGGATTGAACCTGTGCCCTCAGCAGTGAAAGTGCAGTGTCTTAAACATTGGACCACCAGGGAATTCCCTGACTCTTTTCTATTTTATCCTATTAGCAAAAGCTCTGATGTGGAGGCAGGTAGGTTAACTACTAACACAAATGGCTAACAACAAGTATGGACTCAGTTGTTAGCTGGCTTTGAAAATTTGACTTGTACTCAATAGACATTCTTTTCCTTAAATGTTTTACCAGGAATAACGCAAAGTCAAGTGGACGAGGTGATTTGATCCAGCCATCAAGTTTCGACACTGTTCTTTGCTAAGAAGTCAGCGCTGCGCTGGAGCCTGCCTGTGAGCTTCTGTGTTTGCGGGGGTGGCAGGGAGCAGGGGGGGTTCCCGTCCCAGTGGGTGTCAGAAATTCTTGGCAGATGTCTCTCTTCTATGAGCATTCTGAATTTTCTCTTTGTTTCCTTTTAAACGTGTTTTATTATGGAAAGTTGCAGTATTCTTAAACTAGGGAATAATATTACAGCCCCCCATGGAGCCATCATATAGGTCAAACAGTTCTTAACATTTGCCATCATTGCTTTTTCTTGTTTTATGTGTCTAGGCTAAACATTGGGCATTTTCCACTGAATAGTTTTGTGTGCATCTTTAAGAAATAAGGACCTCTGGGGCCTTTTCTCACTGTATAGTTGACCTGTGACCACTGTGTAATTCTCCTGTCTAGAGCAGTGACCATCCCTTCACAGCATATCCATCCAGTCTGTTCCTCTTTTCCCTGCTGTCCCGAAGGTGTCCCCTTGCAGTGGTTTGTTTGCCTCCGGAACCAAATCAAATCCACGTGTTACCTTCTGGTGGTTCAGTTGTAAGCCTCTCCTGATCAAGACAACTTCTGATCCAATGCTGTATTAATGTTCTAGGCATGACCGGCTGCTTCGGATTAGAGCCCTCAGGTGGGATTATGGCAGTGTCTTGCCAAGTGCTTTACGATTTCACATGTCTGCTGAAGACGTAAGTTAGCACTCTTGTTCAAATTTGTAAATTCAGAAACTGGCTGAGCTTCTGGCTCAGCTTCTATAATAGTATTTATAGTACTTGTCTTTTTGTTTTAACCTTTGATTTTCAGTAGTTTTTGGTCTGTTTGAGAATGGTAGTAGTAATTCTAAATGCTGTATGGAAAACTACTATTAACAAAATAAAGGGTCCCGTTATGTTAGTTGCTAGAGATCCATCAGTAGGGTGCAAAACTGGCATCATTATTTGGAAATTTTTCATAAAATATGTGTGTGTACATACTTTGCTTGGGGCTTCCCAGGTGGCACTTGTGGTAAAGAACTTGCCTGCCAATGCAGGAGACATAAGAGATGCAAGTTCAATCCCTGGGTTGGGAAGATCCCCTGGAAGGAGGGCTTGGCAACCCACTCCAGTATTCTTGCCTGGAGAATCCCATGGACGAGGACCCTGGTAGGCTACAGTCCATACAGTCACAGAGAGTTGGACACGACTGAAGAGACTCAGCAGGCACACACATACTTTGCTTATCTTTGTGAATATGTGTGATGAATTCTTGATTTGTCCAGTCACTGAGGCACAATATTTAAGGACACAGGATTGAAGGCAAGCAGACTCGTGTGGAAATATTGGCTCTGCTTCTGTGAGATCCTAGGCAGGACGCTCCATCTCTCCCTGTGCCTAAATTCCCTCATTTGCAAAGTGAAAGTCATAGCATCTGCTGCAGTGACTTCAGACACTAACTCCCTAGTTAGACCAAACCTCATAGGTTAAGACTGCCCTCACTTCAGACACCAGCCATGGTTTGGGGGTTCCCAGGGCCACTCTCCCTTCTGACCAGCTGGCTGCAAATTCAGAGGTTCCCACTCTCCCCTCAGGTTTGAGGCTTTTAGCCTCTTGACATCATTGCAGAGAGGAGAGGGGAGCCAGAAGTAGGGCTCCGTCACCTGTGATTCAGTCCGTCATAGTTTGATCCATCGATGCAGCCTGTGTCATGACACTCCAGACTTGTGTGAGCTTCCCTGGTTGACACCACATCATGTGCATTGTTCCACGGCAGTGTGCCGGGAGGGTGGTGTGTCCTGATTCCTCAGGGAGAGGAAATCAATGCTTCACATCTGGGACCCTCCCAGACCTCACCCTGGGTGTCTCTTCCTTTGGCTGGTTCTCATTTGTATTCCTTTCACTACAGTACAACAGGACATCAGGACAGTGCTTTCCTGGGTCCTGTGAGTCGTTCTGGCCAAGTATTAAACCTGAGGGAGGGGTGTATGTGTGTATGTATGCACACACACACTTTACTAGTGAAGGTTATGAAGATGTTTTTCTGTAGTCTTTTTGGAGTTATCTTGTTTTATTTTTCACAAAGATATCCATGGTACTGGAATCGATTTTTGTGAATAATGTATGAGCCAAGTTGCATGTCTGTGGTTGGCGAGGAGAGGGGGAGCTTTCTTTTGTCTTAGTCTGTTTGTCCTTGTACCAATTTCATACTGTTTAAATGATTATAATTTTGTAATACTTCTTAAGTAAGTTTTCCCATTTTGTTCTTCTTTCTCAAGTGTCTTGACTATTTTTGGCTTTTTGCATTTCCATGTAAATTTTAGCCTTATTTGTCAAGTTTGATATTTTTAAACAATTGGAGTTTTGATTGAGAATGACTTGGATCTGTAGATCAGTTAACATCATTGTAATACTGAATCATCCAGTCCTTGAAAGTGGTGTATCATTCTGCATTATTAGGTACCAATGTGCAGAATGACCAATACCTACTGTTCTAGGTACCAGTGCTTAGTTCATAATAGGCAATTGATAATATTTGTAGTTTGAATGAATGGTCATAGTAAAGATGCATGTAGGCATATGTGCTGTTTTTGAAAGGCTTAGTGTACAGTTTCTGCAAGTTTATTTTCTTACAGCTTTGTCAAATGGCCATCTTTATGTTTCCAGGTGGACTGGTTCAATGGTTACAAAATGTCCCTTGCTACCTACATGAGGTCATTGGCAGGAGACCAAGGTTTGGACATCACACAGGATGTGAAACCTCCAAAAAGCCTATATATAGAAGTAAGTATACCTTTAAAAAAATGGGTGTTTCTTTAATGCTTAGAGTGTGCTTACTTTTGTCCAAAGGAGGGGGTATATGAATATATACTAGTGTATATAGGCATATAACTTGGAGACACCATAGGTTTGGTTTCTGACTCACAATAAAGCGAATATTCACTAAAACATGTCACACAAATCTTTTGGTTTCCCCGCGCATGTAAAACATGCTTACACTCATCTATTGAGTATGTCTTAGCATTATATACATATTTTATTGCTAAAAAATTCTGCTCTCTGACAATGCAGGGTTGACACAAATCTTTAGTTTGTAAAAAAAAAAAAGACAAATCAATATTAGAGAAGCACAATAAAGCAAAGCACAAACAAGAGAGGAAACATAAACCCAAGCCAAAACGTTTGCCTGTAGTGGGAATAGGATTGAACAATTAAAAATTTCTGGCTGTACCTGTTTTTAAAGTTTTAACTTTAGAACCATGTAAGTATTTTACACATTGTTAAAAGAAAATGAAATCAAAGTGAAAAACCAACCCAAAACTCTCTTTGGCATCTCCTTCAGTTTCCTTGCTGTCCGTGCTGACCTACACATATGTTCAGAGATTTGCCATTTTTCTTCCTCCCCATCAGAAGTGGACAGTTTGAACTTCTAGAATGCCTCAGGAAAGAATGCTAAGCCTAACTACACAGAGAAGACACAAACAGAGCCTAACGCTTACCTGTAGGTGCATGTACAGTGCCCAGCTACTGGATGGTTACTCCATAATAAAAAATAATGTAGATATTGTAAAACATCAGTTTTTCTTTTCAGGTGCGGTGTCTAAAAGACTACGGAGAATTTGAAGTTGAAGATGGTACTTCAGTGCTATTAAAAAAAACATAGCCAGGGATTTACTGTCTTAGGATACTTTAAATTTTTAAGAGTGTCAAATGATGGAAATGTTGGAATCAGTAGTAAACTAAATACCACCTTGCGATGATCATTTGTGTCATAGACATTAAGTTTATCATAAAATATCCTTTTATCCTTTTCCTAAAAACTTGAAGCAGAAAGGGACAGTACAGTTGACCCTTGAACATCATGTAGGGATAATGGGTGTAGTCAGACTCCCCACTCCCCACAGGCTGTAGACACACGGGCTTCCATTGTGGCAGCACGCAGACTTGGTAGTTGTGGTGTGTGGGCTCTGTGGCATGTGGATTCTAGAGTTTGTGGGCAGAAGCCTTCCTCTTGATGAGACTTTGTCTCTCAGTATCAGTCTGTAAAACTGGGGTAACTTAAAAGCATCATCTCCTGTAGTGGACATTAAGGGCCTCTAACATGTCTGAGCACGTCTGAAATACGTTTTCTATAAAATCTGTGTAATAGATCACCCACATAATGTGAAATATTAATAGGGAAACATTTTCCTACCATACAGTCCTTTATTCTTGACTCTATGGGGCATGTTTCTCATTGCCCAGAAATGAGAACAAATGTCTTTAGTAGACATTGGAATAACTGTTCAGTGAACAATTCCATCATTTTTATTTTTTCTTTTTCTTTTTTGCATTTCATAGTTGTAAGACTTAAAAATTCAGTTAAGTTAGACATCAGCCCTTGGCCCATGGGTCTTCATGACTGGTTGGCAGGAGTTTCTTTGGCCGTGGGTCCCACGCGAGGCCTTTGAGCTTGTAGAGAACCGTCAGGTGCATGATGCTGCTGAAACAGCATCCGCTTCCTTGAGCACTTGCTGTTCTCGCTCCTTCAGTTCCTTTCTAGAGTTCTCTACGCTGCACTTTCTAATGCACTGTTTTTCATTTTTCCTCAAGTATCTATATCTGTCTAGTCTTTGAGATTCCTTTGGTCACCTGTGAGCTTGAAAAGTCTTCCTGCCTGACTGCCTGCACCTCCCCACTCCAGAATTTAGTAAATGTTCCCTTCTGTGTTAAGCCTTGCTGTTTGGGAGGGAATGAGACCAGGAGATGCCGTTCCACCTCAGAATGAGAGCAGTGTGCTCTCTGGAGACATGGAGGATGAGCCTTAGCTGGGCACCACTTTCCTCACACACAGCGTGTGGCCAGCATTCTTGAGTTACAAAGACTTTTCATCCTTGAAAAATCCGGGAGAAGAGTTGTGCTGTTAGTAGAGGAATGACTGTTCAGACATAGATCCTCGAAGAGGTTTAGTGGAGAAGACACTCCTTCCATTTGCCTTCTTGGTGAACTGTTGCCACATCCCTATGGTCTGTGGCCCAGATCACCTACCTGGCTTTCCTGTGCATAAATCTAAAAATGCAAACACTGAGGAGAATACCTACTAGAATTCATAAGTCTTTAGTTTAAATTTAACCTAAGCAAGGAATGAGTTTGTGTATAAAATCCAGAGTTTAGTACAGCTCTAAGTAACATCAGTTTCAGCTGATGAAAATAGCAAATATGCTTAAGCTTAGCCTTTAACTCCTTCACTGGTGCAGTTTGAAATACTCATCATGTATTGCTGCTTTTTAATGACACAACATGTAATTTAAAACACCTTTCATTCCTCTCTCTTCCTCCCCCTCTCCCCTGAGCACTTCTTGCCTCGGTGGAAGTACGAGCAGCTGATTAGACAGGGCGCTCTGGAGCACGTGCTGTGGTGACCCCTGGCCGGATGTCTGCCAAGACTCCCTCCTGGTGTGAGACTGCACCCAACCTAGGTCACTTCTCCACCTCCCTCCTCCCCAAGGCCCACTGCTTTTTGGTTCTAAAATGGAAACTTTCTTTAAGCAGGAATGCTTTGCAGAAGAGTATGGTTTGTTTTTTTCTTTCTTTTCATTTGGATGTTAATTTCTCTTTTATTTCATTTCTGAATATAATTCCATTACCTTCCATGGTAAACATATTTGTGAATCTATGTTGTATGTTTGTACTTTGAAGTATCGGTTCTCAAAAGAGAATTTGCACTCTGGCCATACAGAGAATCCACACACATCCACCCTGCTGTCCACAGCTCTACAGCAGAGTCCAAGATCAGGGTTCTAGCAGACGCTGTGCTTAAAGAGAATGCTTCCCGGCTCATGCACTGCCATTTCTCATTCTGTCCTCACAGCGTGCAGGAGGTTTGAGTTTCTATTGTACAGGATTCTCCCCTTTGTGTAGTAAGCTGTCTCTGTAATCACAGCGTCCTACAGTTCCCCAAATGCTACCCTGTGTTTCAGTTTCATGCCAGTAAACACCTGTTAGATGTTCGTCTCTTTTAAACACTGAGGGAGAGTTTCACCTGGTGTGAAGGGAGGCCTCGTGTCCCTCTGCTTCTTGGATTGTTGCTGGAAGTGTGCTGTGCAGGCCAGGGAGCTGCGTTTCTCAAGTTTGTTTCCAAATCACATGGGCAGGTAGAGCTGGCGGTCTCTAAAGGACACAATGGATTTTGTCCATTTCCAGCAGTGGTGGCTGGTCTTGCTCGTGCCTGTCTGCAAGCTTGTGTCGCAGGATATCCATTTTGGAAAGGGAAGTTGAGATTGGGGCTAGGAAAGGAATTTTGTGCAATTTCCCCCAAGAGTCACGTTGACCAGGAAGTCACATGAAGAGCTGATCGGCTAAGTGGAGGGCAATTTCTACTGCCCAATAAAATGATAGGCGGAGAGGCACCAGGTGGTCCTACCTGCTGGTCAATGGCCTTTCTCCACCAGTCCCCTCCATGACCAGCCCAGTAATCTCAGAGACATTCAAGTTTAAAATACAGATAAACCCAGTACCTGGCACTCTCTGCAGTATATTTCTTAAACGGGAATATTTCAGGCCAAAATTCTACTCAAGTGGTCAAGCTACGGGAATCCTCTACCTAAGGTGTGGATCTGCATATTTTCACAACACACATATTAAAACTTAGGTCAGCAGGCTGCCCTTGGCAGATTCTTTTCCAAGCTGTGTGGCTCACAGGATCTGGTTCCTGACCAGGGATTGAACCTGCACCCTGGGCATTGAAAGCACAAAGCCCTAACCATGTACCTCTAGGGAATCCCCTCATTTTTAAAAACAATTCTTTCCATAGATTTATAGCCAGATCAGATTTTCATCTGAATCTCTGCCAGTAAACAATAAGGAAAATTTCTCTAGTGAATGGGATGGGTGATGTTTTACCTGTAGGCCAGTGGTCACGTCCCTTGCGTTCTGCTCTTCCAAGCATGTGGAACCATGTGCAGGGGAGCCCAGAGTCCATGTGAGTCAGCTGTGAGGAGGAACCTGCAGTAAAGGCCAACGCCCTGTTGCCAGGCCAGCATCATTCCTGTGTATAAACCGTGTGATGTACTTTCCCGATTCATTCCCAAAATAAAATAATAAGGATAGTTCTTATTTGAAGTAAATGTATACTGGTTGAAAAGTTAAAATTTTATAGGTTTTATTGATTTATGTTGGTTGTTTCTATAGAGTTGTGTCTAGAATTTTAAAATATATGTTTTTTCTTAATTTAAAGGTATAGGTGCACAATTAAAAAGATAAAAGAAAACATACAATGTAGAAAATCAAAGTAAGTTCCCATTTTACCTACTAATTGCCACCGTCCAGTGTGCCCATTGTTAACTGATTACGGATATAAAATGCAATCCCATTTCAGGTGTTTTTCCAATGAAATACTTTTCAGTTTTTGTTCCTGATGTGAATAGAATCTACTTTTCTGTTACATTTTCTAACTGGTTTTGGCTGATAAATATTAAAAAGCAGTAAATGATGATGATTTGGCCACTTTCCTATATAAAGTCATTTCTTTTTCACATTGATTTTGTCATCTGGAACTTTCGGAAAAATGTTGACTACTGCTGGTAATACTGCATATGTGTCTCTGCTTTGTCCGTGTTTTCAGTCATCTGTGCCTATGAAACAGCCATCCAAACACAATGGCTTTAAACCACACGATTTGATTGACTTTCCCAGCTCTGCAGGTTGGCTGGGCTCTACTGGGAGGTTCTGCAGCTCTTGCTTAGGGTCCCTGATGCAGGTGCATTCCTCTGGTGGCCTGACTGGGATGGCTTGGCCTCTGTTCTCCATGTGGGCCTCTTGCGAGGTTCTCTCCAGTGAGCTGATTGGGCTTCTTACCTGGCAGCTTGGGACCCTGCAGGGTTAAGAGGGTGGATGTGTGTGCTGCTAGTTTTCTGAACGACTAGGCCTGGTAGTGGACTAGCACCATTTTCTGCCAAATTCAGTCAACTAATACAGCCCAGGTGCTCAGAGTCAGTGAAGAGGCCGCGTGGACCACATAAAGGCAGAACAGCAAGAGGCCCCCCAGTCAGATGGGGTGTGAGTGTTCTGGTGTCAGTTTTTAGTGGTGCAAGTTCCTTTATCTATTTTTTCATAGACATGTACCTTTGAAAGTGGCATTGATACCTATCTAACTATCTCAGTATGAATCTTCTTTGGAGAGAGATACTTGATGAATTTTTTCTTTTCTTTAGTTTATAGTCAAACTTTTCTACTTTTTCTTAAGTAAATTTCAGTCTTTTTTCCTAAGCTTTTTTTAATCTATATTTTGAAATGTATTAAGGCAGTTTTTTTTTTCATTTCATTACATATGATTATCCCTAATATGTGTCTGTTTTTCCTTTCTGTTCTTAGCCCTATAACTAGAAGAAGTATCTGTATTGGTACTGTATTAATCCTTTAGGATGTAGAGGAGGGAGGTGCTAATTTCACGTGGTCTATTGCTTTTCACAATTAATGGTATTTTAGGATGAGTTGAATTTATTCTATTTTGTAACATTACAAAAACAATGTTTTCATATAGAACAAAATGTAGTAACAAAGAAGGCAGCCATCTGCAAGTCAAAGACAGAGGCCTCAGGAAAAACAAACCTGCTAATAAGTTTGATCTTGGATTTCTAGCCTCCAGAATTGTAAGAAAATAAATTACTTTTGTTTCAGTCACCCAGTCTGTAATATTCTGTTTTGGCAGCCCCTGCAAACTAATAGAGGGCATTTAGTATCTTTTTTTTTTTTTAATGTATTTACCTAATTGACAGACACTTGAACAGATTTCATCCTTTTGCTGTTATAAACAAAGCTATATGTGTACCCTTGTAGATATATCATTTTATACATGCACAGCTTGGTGTGTAGGATAATTGTATTTTTGATGGCTCTTGCTGAAATATATAGGAATTATAATTTATACTACACCAGGAGTTATGAGAGTCACTCCCCCTAACCTTCTTTGCCAACAGTATGTTATTTCCAGTTGGGGCTGTTACAGAAAAGATGCCAGGAACGTTGATGTACAAGTCTGTTACAGTGTGTATTTCTTTTCCTTTGGGCAGATAACTAGGAGTAAAATGGCTGGGTCTTCATGTAGGTGTGATTTTAACTTTTGAAGAAACTTCCAAACTCCTCCAAGGTGGTTGTGCATTTGCATTCACACCAGCAGTGTATGAGTTCCAGTTCTTCTGCATCCACTCCAATACTTGGTATGATTAGCCTTTTAAATTTTACCCATTCTAATGGGTATCTCACTGAGATTTTAATTTCTATTTTCCTAATGACTTATAAGAGATGGGAATACCAGGCCACCTGATCTATCTCCTGAGAAATCTGTATGCAGGTCAGGAAGCAACACTTAGAACTGGACATGGAACAACAGACTGGTTCCAAATTGGAAAAGGAGTATGTCAAGGCTGTATATTGTCACCCTGCTTATTTAACTTATATGCAGAGTACATCATGAGAAATGCTGGGCTGGATGAAACACAAGCTGGAATCAAGATTGCTGGGATGAAATACTGAAATATAGAAATATTGATATTTCTATCAGTAACCTCAGATATGCAGATGACACCAGCCTCAAGGCAGAAAGTGAAGAACAAAAGAGCCTCTTGATGAAAGTGAAAGAGGAGAGTGAAAAAGTTGGCTTAAAACTCAGCATTCATAAAACTAAGATCATGGCATCTGGTCCCATCACTTCATGGCAAATAGACGGGAAAGCAATGGAAACAGTGACGGTGATTTTTCTGGGCTCCAAAATCACTGCAGATGTGACTGAAGCCATGAAATTAAAAGATACTTGTTCCTTGGAAGAAAAGTTATGGCCAACCTAGACAGCATATTGAAAAGCAGAGACATTGCTTTGCCAACAAAGGTCCATCTAGTCAAAGCTATGGTTTTTCCAGTAGTCATGTATGGGTGTGAGAGTTGGGGAATAAAGAGAGCTGAGGGCCAGAAGAATTGATGCTTTTGAACTGTGATGTTGAAGAAGACTTGAGAGTCCCTTGGACTGCAAGGAGATCCAACCAGTCCATCCTAAAGGAAATCAGCCCTGAATATTCATTGGAAGGACTGATGTTGAAGCTGAAACTCCAATACTTTGGCCACCTGATGCAAAGAACTGACTCATTTGAAAAGACCCTGATGCTGGGAAAGATTGAAGGCGGGAGGAGAAGGGGATGACAGAGGATGAGATGGTTGGATGGCATCACCGACTCAATGGACATGAGTTTGAGTAAACTCCAGGAGTTGGTGATGGACAGGGAAGCCTGGTGTGCTGCAGTCCATGGGATCACAAAGAGTTGGACACAACTGAGCAACTGAACTGAACTGAACTGATGTTGATATTTTCATAAAATTTGAAGAACAGTGTAGATGCATAAAAATATATTAATAGAATTATGAAACAGAGACTTCGCTCATAGTGTAGAAAAACTTGATATAGTATTAATAGTTTGTCTTAGGGCTCTCCCTTAGCAGTGACTATCTAGTTAGCTTTCACTTTCTGCCAATCTCATGAACCACACTCTATAAAAATTAGGCTTTAGAGACAAATTAATGACTTAAATTTCTTTTCTGTGATTCTGTGTTTTGACTCACTTGTGTAGTTTATCTTCTAATGACTTTCTAACGTCTAGTTTTACTAAGTACAATTTCTTATATTTTTCCAACTTGCTTTGTTAGAATCTTCATGCAAGGTTTTCATCTTGGAGAGTTCAGATTCCAAGACGTTAATTCTGAGTTCCATCTGTTGAAATCCTGCTTTTATCGAAAGCAAATTGAAAAAGGTAACATTTTTAAAATAATTATAACCTGGAAAGTTATATTTGTTCCCTTTAGTGTTGAGTCAGTTTTTCAGAGAGAGATTTTAAAAGTGAAAAAAAAAAATAGAACAGAAGTTTAAAATAATTATTGACAATGTCAAGTGAATTAAATCTGAATTATAAAATTAAAGTGGAATCATTGTTATAGTAGTACTTATATAACTGATAATTCAAAGAATAAGAGGATCAACTTAAAATTTTAAAAATTGAACAAGACAACTTAAGAATAATTCAAGAGGATGGTACTAACTCTAAACCACAGTGTTTCCTGTTATTCCTCATGGTCTTGTTGTATACCAATTGATCTTATAAGTAAAAGGATTCTCTTGTGAGAATCATTCTGATAGGTCAATTTAGTGACAAGTGTGATGAAAACTGAAATATCTAAAGGGAGAACAAGTGTCCCCTTCTTTGAAATCTACAAAACAAACTGCTCTAAGGGAAATAGAGGAAACACATAAGCTGTTTACATCTGGAATGTAATCTGCAGTGAAAGTGAATTCAAGCACATGACAGATCAACAAATTAACCTGCAAAAATAGTTTGACTTCTTTTTATTTCTCTGCTAGATCCTGTCTTCCTCTTTCCTCAGTCTCCTGTTTATACTGCTCAACTTGACTGTGTTCTATTATATTCTTTTTTCTATATGACTTTTGAGATTCACTACTTCTTGCTCCAACTTCTTTTTCTTCTCTCTAGTTTTTCACATTTCTTTTGCATTCCTTTCATAGATAATAACTCCTATTGAACACTTGATTTTTCTGCATCCAGTGCAGACATTTTGAAAATGCAGTTTCCAGCTCTGCTGGAAGATCATCAGTCTTCAGGAATACAACAATACCAATTGGTAATGAAGAAAGTGGACTGAGCACAGCCTAACTCAAACCCAGGATCAAATAAATATCTATATTGTAGAATGTAGGACCAGGAATTACTCAGAGAATCAAGAAAGAAGTTCAAACCACCAAGAGTCACAAAATATATTCTTCACTGTCATCTTTGTCACACAAAGTTTGTACTTGATTTTACACTCTTTAATTGTTCTACAGTAATATTTTTCTATCTTTCCTCCATAAAATGACTACAAGTCACCTCTTCGTAGACCGTCTCTTACTCCTTCCCCTCATCTTAATGTCCCAGGGTTTTAAAGAAGTTTGAGGGATGGATACTGTATTCAGTTATCTAGGGCTAAGTTAATAAATGCCTCCCAAAAGGAGACTGTGAGAATAAGACTCTGATTCATAAATCTTATAAATATGGATTCTAATCCCATAAGCCTTTTTCTGAACTACAAAGACTTTTTGCTAATTTGAATGGCATTCCAAGGAGAAATCCCATTTCCTAATAGATTACTGAGATGATCCATACATTTTTCTCAACAGCAACAACAACAACAACAACAACAACAAAAAATGCCTCATTCTTGTAATCCTTTGTTACTGTCCGTTTATGCAAGACAAGAACTGTGCATATCAATAAATATACCCTGTTCAACCAATGTAAACTTAGCCAAGATTCTCCCCCATGGGGGTGGGGGTGGAGACGACAGTTTAAAATTAGGGGCTAAACTGTTCCTTAGAGACTAGATAACTGGGGCTGAAGTGAAAAGGCTCAATGAGAGCTGGACAGTCAGGAAATCTCCATGAAGAAGGAGAGACTCAGTGCCAGGTCTCACATAATGGAGGACTACCCAAGAGGACTTGGATTACTGTGATCTGTCATACTGAATGGTTTCCCTTGGAAATGAACAGAGATCACTCTGTCGTTTTTTGAGATTACATCCAAGTACTGCATTTCAGACTCTTTTGTTGACTATGATGGCTACTCCATTTCTTCTAAAGCATTCTTGCCCACAGTAGTAGATACAATAGTCATCTAAGTGAAATTCACCCACTCTGGTCCATTTTAGTTCACTGATTTGTAAAATATCAATGTTCACGCTTGCCATCTCCTGTTTGACCACTTCTAATTTGCCTTGGTCATGGACCTGATATTCCAGGTTTCTATGCAATATTGCTCTTTACGGCGTTGGACTTGACTTCCATCACCAGTCACATCCACAGCTGGGTGTTGTTTGTGCTCTGGCTTCGTCTCTTCATGCTTTCTGGAGTCACTTCTCCACTCTTCTGCAGTAGCATACTGGGCACCTACCGACCCGGGGAGTTCATCTTTCAGTGTCCTGTCTTTTTGCCTTTTCATACTATTCATGGGGTTCTCAAGGCAAGAATACTGAAATGGCTTGCCTTTCCCTTCTCCAGTGGACCACGTTTTCTCCAAACGCTCCACCATGACCCGTCTGTCTTAGGTGGCCCTACACAGAGTGACTCATAGTTTCATTGAGTTAGACAAGGCTGTGGTCCATGTGATCAGATTGGTTAGTTTTCTGTGATTGTGGTTTTCAGTCTGTCTGCCCTCTGATGGAGAAGGATAAGAGGCTTATGGAAGCTTCCTGATGGGAGAGACTGACTGAGGGGGAACTGGGTCTTTTTCTGATTGGGGTGGGCGGGCGGGCGGGGGAGGGCATGCTCAGTAAATCTTTAATCCAATTTTCTGTTGATGGGCGGGGCTGTGTTCCCTCCCTGTTATTTGACCTGAGGCCAAACTATGGTGGAGGTGATGAAGATAATGGTGACCTCCTTCAAAAGGTCCCATGCACACACTGCTACACTCAGTGCCCCCACCCTGCAGCAGGCCACCGCTGACCCACGCCTCCGCTGGAGACTCCTGGACACTCACGGGCCTGTCTGGGTCAGTGTCTTGTGGGGTCACTGCTCCTTTCTCCTCTGGGTCCTGGTGTGCACAGGGTTCTGTTTGTGCCCTCCAAGAGTCTGTTTCCCCAGTCCTGTGTAAGTTCTGGCGGCTCTGTGGTGGGGTTAATGGCTACCTCCTCCAAGAGGGCTTATGCCACACCCAGGTCTGCTGCACCCAGAGCCCCTGCCCCTGTGGCACCCACTGCTGACCCGTACCCCCACAGGAGACACTCAGACACAGTTGTGTCTCGGCCCATGTGGGGGTCTCTGGGTCTTGGTGTGCACAAGGTATGTGTGAGCCCACTGAGAGTCTCTGGCAGGATTGGGGTTTGATTCTAAAGGTGATTTCGCCCCTCCTGCCCACTTGCCGGGGCTTCTCCTTTGCCCTTGGATGCGGGGTGTCTCCTCACAGACGTTCCTGTTCCACAGAGCCGCGTAGTGTAACCAGGAACGCGGAAGAGGCTGAAGCAGAACAGTTCTGTGAAGATCTACAAGACCTTCTAGAACTAACACCCAGAAAGATGTCCTTTTCATTATAGGGGACTGGAATGCAAAAGTAGGAAGTCAAGAAACACCTGGAGTAACAGGCAAATTTGGCCATGGAGAACAAAATGAAGCGGGGCAAAGGCTAACATTTTTACCAAGAGAATGTATTGGTCATAGTAGACACTCTCTTCCAACAACACAAGAGAAGACTCTACAAATGGACATCACCAGATGGTTTCAATACTGAAATCAGACTGATTATATTCTTTGCAGCCAAAGATGGAGAAGCTCTATACAGTCAGCAAGAACAATACCAGGAACTGACTGTGGCTCAGATCATGAACTCCTTATTACCAAGTTCAGACTTAAATTGAAGAGTGTAAAGAAAACCACAAGACCATTTAGGTATGACCTAAATCAAATCTCTTATGATTATACAGTGGAAGTGACAAATAGAAGAAGAAAATCAAGGGATCAGATCTGATAGAGTGCCTGAAGAACGGTGGATAGAGATTTGTGACATTGTACAGGATGCAGTGATCAAGACCATCTGCATGAAAAAGAAATACATAAAAGCAAAATGGTTGTCTGAGGAGGCCTTACAAAGAGCTGTGAAAAGAAGAGAAGCAAATGGCAAAAGGAGAAAACGAAAGATACACCCATCTGAATGCAGAGTTCTGAGGAATAGCAAGGAGACCTCAGTGACCAATGCAAAGAAATAGAGGAAAACAATAGAATGGGAAAGACTAGAGATAACTTCAACAAAATTAGAGATAGCAAGGGAACATCAAAGATGGGCACAATAAAGGACAGAAATGGTATGGACCTAACAGAAGCAGAAGATATTAAGAAGAGGTGGCAAGAACACACAGAAGAACTATACAAAAAAGATCTTCACAACCCAGATAATCATGATGGCATGATCACTCATGGATTTGTTTTTAAAATCTTTTGTTACTTTGGCAAAGTAAATAAGTATTATTTCACAATGATCTATGAAGATTATGGTACCTGTAGAGAAAGGTCATCCTGCTTCTACAAAATTAACCCCTCACTGTCAAACTATTGCTATCCTGATGTCCTTGAAACATGGCAATAGTCTACTTCTAAATTGGGAAATTTAAACTGGGTAAGCAGTAGCTATAAACCAAACAGCCAGGGCTATGGGAAATCCAAGATGGCCACTTGGCTTTTCCCGGCTCCCTGATGAACCTCATTTTCATTTGATGGGATAAAGCCTTCCCTGGCTACAGGGTTAATGCCCTCACAATGAAAAATGTTCATGTTTCACTGAACTTTGCATTCTGGTTTTGTTATTCACTTCTGAGATAGTTCCTTGTTGCTACATTGTATTGTTAAGATTTTCATCAAGTTGTTAAAAGGACACTCTAACTTTGTTTCTAAAGCTTTGTTTCAATAGTCAATCTCTGAATAAAGATCAGATGCTCCATGATGTACAACCAGGAGATTAACACCTGGCTATAATCATTTAACTAAGTCAGATGACCTGGGGTATACTGGGCTATACCTAATGAAAGTTCTTGACTTAAATTCTTGCTTGTGACCTTACTAATAACTGCTAGCTATATTAATTTATATTTCTGTGTTTCCTGTTTCAGAAAATTGTTGTCTCTTACATTGCCAAGTATGTGACGGAGCCACTGATGAACTCATGATAATGTATAGTGCCATAGGAGATCAATGATTGAATACTGTAACTCTAGATATGGGAGGAAGCAACAAGACGGAATATTTTCCTGGACCAAGAGGCTAGTAAGACAGGTATGGTCAGAGACTTTTGCTATTCACAGGGCCTAGTCCAATAACAGCACACTGAGTGGCCTATCAATGGAATCTCTGCTAGACCTGGAAATGAGCCTTTCCAGCCCCATGGGACACAATGGCCATGAAATGCCCCCAAAGCATGGTCAAATCTGTGGCTATGAAGGGACCCTGGCAACTGAAAACTGGCACTTGCAGACTGCCTCTGCAAAGATTAAGTCATGGCCACTATGGCTGCTGAACTTCAACACCCCTTGACAGGAATTCAGGGTGGCTTTCAGAAATGAGGCACTCAATCAGTGCTCTGGGAAAAATGGACAAAACCTGCCTCCAGCTAGTCAGATGTTTTCAGGTAAAGATGTGGTCTTTTTTATGAGCCCCAATTCTTGCCTCTTCTCATACCTACAGAAACACCAACATCATGCACCAATGTCTGATCCCAACTCTTCTGTCTAACCTTTCTCCTAGGCACCCGGGCAGCTCTTCTCTACCTTTATGCATCGGTAGCCCTCTTGTTAAATCTGTTTCTTTGAGAATGCAGCAAATGGATCTCCAAATGGTAACACAAAAATATCACCTGGCCAACAGCCAAGTGATCACCTGCCCTGCTGTTGGCCCACAGAAGCATAAAATCATACAGTCTTGAAAGGTGGTTAAATTATCTAGACTTTGATAACTGCACCCTTGTACTGACAGACTGTGGCAAGACTACAGAAGGACTGCTGTATGGACCAACTTCTCAACTTTGAGAACTCTGTTTATTGGAACACTCCATCAATTACTGTGAATGGACTGTTTTCACTAAAACCTACAATATGTTCTACATAGTTACTTATAGAGTTAATAAGACTGTTTGTGTTATTTTGCCTTGTTCCAATGTTCTTCAGCCTAAACAATCCTGGGGCAGACTATTAGCGAAATGTAAAAAAGTAGTCTTGTTTAGGCTTCAGAGACAAAGCAGAGCAGGCCTCTGACCTTGCTTCTAACCTGCCTGGACACTGCCCTGACTGGGAGTGACTGCCTGCTGTGAGTGCAAGACTTGCAGAGCCACAGACAAGAAGAGGGAGGAATCTTGAGACTGTTGAGCCCCTGGAGGGGGCCTGGCCAACCAAGCCCCAGGCTTAGTCAACATTCCAAGTTTTACAAGACAAAACAAACAGCATTAACAGGAAGCCAGGCTTGCAGTTTGGTCACAGATTGATGATGATACCAGTTTGCCTCCATCCTGGGATTATAAATGGGAACCCTGGACTGAAGTCTTTGAAGTCTCACCCATGGAGTGGACTCGCTGCTTGGGACCCTTTCCGAGTTGGTACTCCAGATGTGCTGTGACACAAATGGACTTCCCAGTGCTGATTAAGTCTGGATGTTTGTCAAAAACCCGATTTGGTGATGTATTATCTACTTTTTCTATTTATCTTTTCTTTTAATGTTAGTTTGTTGAAAGTAAGCCAGACAATTCTCTACTAAATATCTATATTATTTGCTTGTATACAATGAGTGGCTTATTTTGTTAACAAATCCTTTGAACCTGAGATGAAAGTGAAAACTTTGAGCAAAAGGGCAAGTAACAGACCTAACGAGTGAAGTGTATTGTTTCCACTGCTTGTTTTCATCAGGTGGGCCCTTAGTGGGTTAAAAGGAGGACAGGCAGTTTGCAAATTTAGTGGGAGCAGCAGTGACTTCCAAAAGGTTGAAGTTTGCTGAGAATGCGTGCTGCAGAAGGCTACAGCTTGGTAGGTTAGAGGGTTCTGGAGTTGCAGACTATTTAGAGCCAAGCATGGTAGTTGGCACAGTGGAGAATTTGGGCTGAACGACAAACTTCAGAGGATCCTGTGACTGGGTGAAGAATAAAACACAAGAGTACTGACTGCTGGAGGAAAGAGGAGGTATTCAGAGCTCAGCCTGGAGAGAAGTCTGTCTGCAACCTGGGATTTCATCCTTGGCCTTGTTAGGTAGTGTTTTCATCAGTTAGTTGGGCATAGAAATCAGTAGCGTGTTGTTAGGGTGTGTGGAGTACACAGAACAGCAGGAACACTTTGCAGTGACTGTGTTTAAGGATAGATACTGATGTCGAGGAACTGATGTGCAAGAGGTCTGCAGTAAATGTCAGGGAAATGCACTCAGGTTCCCAAGTCCTTCATTTGTTCCTGCAACAGATATGCACTCAGCAGTTATGCGCTGACAAAAGGCTCTGGTGTTTCAATTTTAAACAGCAGAATCAAAACTTTGCCCTGGGGTCCTCAACAGTGTCATGCAGAAGGCAGATGTTAAATGCAAGTAAACCAGGTCAGAGTACCTTCCATGAAGGAAAACACCACACTTGGAGAGATAATCATGTCCTGAAAATATAAGTAGATTGAGGAATGAGGGAAATTCTCTCTGAGGAACAGACACTTCAGGTGGAACCTGAGGAAGCAGGTTTTAGCGAGGAAGTAACTGTGGGCAGAGAGCATTCTAGTTGGAGGAAACAGCATGTGCAAAGGCCCTGAGTCTTGAAAGAGGGTGGGATGCCCAGGGACCTGGGCCTTCCCAAAGGCCAGTGTGGCTGGAACTTAGTGAGCAGGCCGAAGGCAACACCAGGGGAGATTTCTAAGCATGTGGGGCAGGTGGTGGCATGTTTGTGTTCTAAGGACAACCTTGGCCGCCATGTGGATAGTGGATGGTGGGATTGAGAGGGAGGATGGTGGTCATGCAAGCAACAGGAGAGGTGAACCAGACCAGGGGAAAGGAGAACAGTTTACACACCTGTTTGGGAGGTGACTGAACAGGCCTTGGTCCAGTAAGGGAATGATTTTCCTCTATTCGTACCATGGGGAAATTCAGGATCCAGAATTCTGTGCCCTATCCTCCTAGTTTGGTTCTGGGCAGGACAGTCACTATTACCAGTTTCTGGTTAAAATTCTTTGTCAGAAGAAATATATTCCTATTTAATTGCTCACATGGAAATGTGAATTTTTTAAGGAAGTTCTTGTGTGCTGAATCAAGTTCTTTGATGTTAAGTTGGATGTATTTTATTTGTGCTATTTATTTTAATCAAGAGCACATTGTAAGCAGTGTGGAGAATAAATCTAACATTTCTAGAATGGCAGAAGTGTCTAGAACAGATCTAGAAGACATGGTACATCTATGTACATGGTACAGATCTAGAAGACACAGGACATATATTTTGCATTTTCAGGGTCTAGAGCAGGCACATACATTTTGTATTTATCTGTTCCTTTTAACACTCCACAATAGATACTTCTTAATTCTGTACACCTGGTTTTGTTTTCCTTTTTTTTCAGTTGCGGTTAATTTGGTTAATTGAGATGCAGGTTCAATTCCTGGGTCAGGAAGAGTCCATGGAAAAGGAAATGGTAACCCACTCCAGTTTTCTTGCCTGGAAAATCCCATGGTCAGAGGAGCCTGGCAGGCTATGGTCCACGGGGTCACAAAGATTCGGACATGACTGAGTGACTGAGCACACATATTGTTGAGTGTATCTGTGTATTCAAAACATTCATAATGTCATATAGTCATTACCACCACCACCTTCTCCAGAACTCATCTTACAAAATTGAAACACCATACCCAGTAAACAATTGTAGATCTGATTGGAAAGGGTGATACTTAACTGATATCTAAAGAGACATATATTCTGTAGGGGAGAACCAAAATTTTTCTCCCTCAATTTTCTTTTGGACACTGGGGCAACTTTCTCTGTGCTCACTGAAGCCCCTGGTCCACTTCCCACGCGCAGCAACAACTGATGCCCATGCACCCTAGAGCCTGTTCTCCACAACAAGAGAAGCCACCGCAATGATAAGCCTGCACACTGCAACTAGGGAGTAGCCCCCACTCTCTGCGACTACAGAAAGCCCACACATAGCAACAAAGACCCAGCACAGCAAAAAATAGTAATAAAAATATTTTAAAAATCTCCACTGCAGATGCTGTTCCAGGGACCCCATCCTATGAAAGCCTCTAGTTATTCATAATTAGCATCAACCACGATTTATTGCCTCTAAAAATTCAGCTTTACCCAGTACCTGAGTGAGTGAGTGGAAGTCACTCAGTTGGGTACGACTCTTTGTGACCCCATGGACTGTATAGTCCATGGAATTCTCTAGGCCAGAATACTGGAGTGGGTAGCCTTTGCCTTCTCCAGGGACTCTTCCCAACCCAGGTTTCCCACATTGCAAGCGGATTCTTTAACAGCTGAGCCACAAGGGAAGCTCAAGAATACTGGAACGGGTAGTCTATCCCTTCTCCAGCGGATCTTCCCCACCCAGGAATCAAACTGGGGTCTCCTGCATTGCAGGTGGATTCTTTACCAACAGAGCTATCAGGGAAGCCCACATAGTATCTAGCACCTTGTAATACATCCCTTTCTTTTTAAACTGAGTATTAGATTCTGTGGTTTGCACAAAGCACTTTCACTGATACAATGATTCACACCAAAAATAGTTGCAGCAAAAAACACTCAAGGGAGTGAGAGTCTGGCATCCTTAGGGGTGAGACTGGTCATCCTCTCTGGTTGAGTTTGAAGGCAATGAAGATCCTATTAGTAGTAAAGGATGATATATGGTGAGGACTATTCATTTCTTGATTTTATTTTTTAAAATAATATAATGAGAACCCATGAGTTTGCTACTCATCCCAGGAGCTAAACTATTATCAGTAACTTAGGTCTACCATGCACTCCTCTCCCATCCAATACTCGCCTCCCCCAAGAGGTCACAAATATCTGGGTGTTTTATCACATATGTTGATGCCTAAATAAGGTATTGTTTTATTTGCTTTTGATCTTAGTGAAAAGAGTAGTCTTTTGACACTTGCTTTTCCACTCAAAATTATAATTATGAAGATTAGCCATGTTGTGGCACAAAAAGGAATATCATTTTCATTTTTACTGCTGTGTAGTATTCCATGTGCGAATACACCACAAACGATCCATTCTGTGGTCAATGGGTGTATGAATTGTTCCTTTTTTCCTTCTCTCTTACAGACAGTGTTACTGGCAACTAGTTTGTTCTCTGTGAGTCTGTTTCTTTTCTGTTATATTCACTAGCTTGTTGTATTTTTTTAGATCCCAGCTATAAGTGGTATCATACAATATTTGCCCTTCTCTGTCTGACTTATTTCACTTAACATAATGCCTTCCAGTCCATCTATGTGGCTGCAAAAGGCAAAATTTCATTCTTTTTTATGGCTGAGATGTGGTATATATACCCCATCTATAAAGTTCTATTTTCTTTACCCATTCATGTGTTAATAGATATATGTTTCTTCCACATCTTTGCAATTATAAATAATGCTGCTATGAACATTGGGATGTATGTATCTTTTTTAATTGGTGTTTTTTTGGGGGGGGGATATATACCAAGGAGAGGAATTCCTGGTTCATGTGGTAGTTCTATTTTTAGTTTTTTGAGAAACCTTCATACTGTGTTCCACAGTGACTGTACCAATTTACATTCTCACCAACAGTGTACAAGGATTCTCTTTTCTCCACATCTTTGCCAACATTTTTTATTTATATTCTTTTTTGATGATAGACATTCTGACAGATTTGAGATGATATCTCATGGTGGTTTTGATTTGCATTTCCCTGATCGATTAGTGATATTGAGCATCTTTTCATGTGCCTGTTGGCCATCTGCATTTCCTCTTTGGAAAAATGTCTATTCAGGTCTTCTGTCCATTTTTTAATTGGGTTGTTTGATTTTTGTTTTTGATGTCAGGTTGTATGAGCTGTTTACATGTGTTGAATATTAATCCCTTGCCAATCAAATCATTTGCAAATATTTTCTCCTATTCAGTAAGTCATCTTCATTTTGTCAATGATTTCTTTTGCTATGCAAAAGCTTTTATGTTTCATTGGGTCCCATTTGTTTATTTTTGCTTTTATTTCCTTTAAGAGGGGATAAAAAAAATATTGCTGCAATTTATGTCAAAGAGTGCTCTGCCTATGTTTTCCTCTAGGAGTTTTATAGTATGCTGTCTTACAGTTAGATGTTTAATCCCTTTTGAGGGTATTTTGGTGTATGATGTTAGAGAATGTTCTGATCTCATTGTTTTATATGTGGCTGTCCAGTTTTCCCAGCAGCACTTATGGACAGACTGTCTCTCCCCATCGTATCTTCCTGCCTCCTTTGTGGTGGATTAACTGACCACTCGTGTGTGGGGCTCTTTCTGGGCTCTCTGTCCTGTGCTGTTTATCTGTTGTGTCTGTTTTTGTGCCAGCACCATAACAGTTCTTGACTTTTAAACAATATAAAGTTCTTTCTAAAGATACCTAGCTAACATACTTTCTCTTAAAAACTGCATTAACTATCAACCTATTTTCATATTAAATTATTTGAAAGTTCTTTGTCAGTGTTTTTGTACACAATCAACAGCTTTCAAATCATCATCAATTACTACAGCATTTTACTCATGAAAAATGACATATATTTATACTTCAACTGACTGATAGAATTTCAACATATAAAGCAAAAGAAGTACATTTTCACTGAATTACATCTTAAATAACACTTACATTTGAAATTGAATATTCAGACATTAATAATCAATCCAAGTTATGTGGCTACTATTTTTATGTTGACAAGATGTGATAGAAATATACACAGTCGGTCACACACAAGTTCAAGGATGTCAGAAATGATATTGAACTAGGTTGATGATGATTGTTTTGGGGTAGTGGCATTTGGGGCAATTAAAAAAAACTTTTTTTAGTACTTTCTGCATTGATTTTTTAGGAACATATGTCTTTTAATGATCATTTATTTAAGAATCTTTCCATAATCATGATATCAAGAATTATTCACACTTAACCACAAAGAGTATTTTCATGTTACACTGCAATGTCAATGAAATATAGCATAAGACTAAAGCTGCACTTGGCATAAAGATCTACTCAGTAACATCTCTCTTAATAGCAGGCAGTCACTTGACTTTTTTCATCTTATTGGCATATAATTTAGATACAATAATGAGTACAATATCAATTTTAAATACATATATCCCATAGAATCTCCACCCAGATCAAGAATAGAATAAGTCCAGCCTTGCAGAACACTCTCGTGGCTCCTGAAAGTTAATACCACTTCCATGGGTGACCTCTACCTGGCCTCTCCCACTGTATTGGTTAGTTGTGCCAGTTTTTAACTTTCTATAATTGGAATAATACAGTATAGCCTCTTGCATCTGATTTCTTTTGGTCAAAATTATGTGAGGTTCACCTCTGTGGTTATACTGCCCATACACTGGTCCTTTTTTATTGCCGTGTAATATTTCATTGTATGGACACATCACAATGTATTTCCCCTTCTACTGCTGCTGGACTTGTGAGTTGTTTCCAGAGTGGGTGATCATGAAGACAGCTGCTGTGGACATGTTCACCCACGCCTTCTGGTGGACAGAAGCACTCATTTCCACTGGGCACATATTCAGGAGCAGAATTGCTGGTCAGGGGTATATGTATGTTTAGTTTTAGGAAATATTGTGGGAGATTTCCAAAGCCGTTGTACCAGTTAACACTTGCACCAACAGTGTAAGGTTGTCCTGGCTTTTCCTCATCCTTGACTTCAAGGTATATGGTTTCGGGACTTCCCTGGCAGTCCAGTGGTTAAGACTCTGCATTCCCAATGCAGAGGGCAAGGGGTTCAACCCCTGGCTGGGCAGCAAAAATCCCGCATGCTGCAGAGCAAAAAAAAAAAAAAAAAGGCTAGCTGAGTCAATAAAACTTAAATTTTTCATAAAAGCATGTATGATTTTGAAAAGACTGAAAAGTAAGTTTATCATTTTTAAATTTGAGGGGTATATGTGTATAGAAAGTAAAAGACATCTGCTTGTATATCTGATCTTTTAAAAAATTATTAGAGAATAGTTGATTTACAATGTTATATTAGTTTTGATCTTAGTAGAATAAAAATAATACCTCTAAATTCTGTCTTATATTAGAGTTAAAATACATTCAATTAAAATTTTGAACTAAAATATTTTTTATTATTTCTTTTGAGGGGAGGAAAAGACTGATGATACCAAGAATTGAAAAACATATGAAGTCTTTGTGACAGTGGGTATTGGCAGTGGTGTCCTGGTAACTAATTAACAACTGGCTCACTAGGAAAGAAAGTGTGATTTGTAGAAGTTGCCAACTTCTGTGGGATAAATACTTTTACCATGACTGACTCTCACACATTGTTGGTAAGGAGTGTAAATTGCTACAACCACTTTATAAAACCATTTGATGAAATCTGTTAAAGTTGAATGTATGCAAATGCTGGGAAACAGCAATCCCAACCCTAGGTATGTGTACCAAAATATTTATATTTTCAGGTCATCAAAAACTGAAAAACTAGAATGAATAAATAGTTGTGCATTCATGCAATGGAATACTATACAGCAATAGAAACATATAAGCTGCTATTACACATAACAACATGAATGAATCTCACACATACAAAAGCATATAGACTGTATAATTCTAACTATAAAAAGTTCAAAAACAAGCAAAACTACCGGGGTGGGGGGTGGTCAGAAGTCAGGGTAGTGGTTGCTTTGAGAAGGACAGAGAAGGTAGTGATCAGGAACATCTTTCCTGTATGTTTACTGTATGGACCGAATGTTTGTGTTCCCCCAAATTTATGTAGTTCAGTTCAGTGTTTATGTGTTAAAATTTATGTGTTGAAACCCTAACCCCTAATATGATGATATCGTTACCGAGTCCAAGCTCACACTGCTCACCACATGACAGGTGTCCCAAAGAACCATCTGACCCGAGTTAGAATTCAGGCTCCTTTCATACTGAAAGGGTAGGGAATGTGGCTGGTTGTTGCGAACTTCTTGGTGCTGACCAGACCCCAGAGGGAATGTGATATCCTTTGGTCTTGTCCACTCTAGGTCTCGTCACCATATTCCTATAAATCTCCAAAGGAGAAAAATTATCTCTATATGAATGAAAATTGTTGTATCTTTAACAGTCCAGCCTGGGAGTCAGAGGCCTGAAAAGGAGCCTGTGTTTCAGGCTGTAGGCGGCTTTCCTTTCCAGGGTGCAGAGCCAGCAGGAGTAAGCACAGGAAACAGAGCACAGAGGTTAGGGCTAAAGCAATAGCTCCGACATGGAGTCAGGGTTGTTCTCTGTTACATTGTGAGGTGGGGCTTTGGGGAGGTCTGTGCATGGGTTTAGATGAGATCATGATGTGAGGCACCCATAAGGGGATTAGTGTTTTATGAGAAGAAACCAAAACCTTCTCTCCATCGTTCTCTCCCTCTCTCTCTCTCCCTCCCTTCGTCCCTCCCCACCATGTGTACACACAGCAAAAAGGTGACTTTCTGCAAGCCAGGAAGAAGGCCCTCACCAAGAACTGAATCTGCCAGCAGCTTGATCTTGGACGTCCCAGCCTCCAGAGATGCTAGAAATAAATGCCTGAAGTTTGAACCTCCCTGTGTATGGTATTTTTTACGAGCTGAACAGTCTAAAACAGTTATGTTTGCACAGATGTGTTCTAGTTATAATGATGTATTAATGAGCAATTTCAATTAAATTGTATTAAACTAATGGATTGTTCAAACACACAAAACCAAAAAAATCTTAACATCATTATCAGAATAAATCAGCTTTTTCAATGTCTCTTAATTCATAGATAAATCTTACTGTATTCATAAATGAAACAAATTATACCTTGGCCAGTTAAACACATAAAGACAGTTTTGCCAAGAGCAATTTAGGCTCATAGTAGAGCAATTCATTTACATACTTAAGAGAAGCCATTCAAGCAAACAAAATATTTTCTAAATCCCCAGATACTAATTTTTAATTTTTAACCAACTAGCTCTAAATGCAGTTGGATCAAAGACAGTTTCTAGCTGGAAACAAAGAGTGTGCTACCATCTCAGAAGGAGAAAAAGTTAAACACATATTTAAAGACAAATATATTCACCATTAAGATGACATCTCTAACTCATCTCCTCTTACATGCCCTTTCTCCCAAACCCTTCTATTTTCTCATCCTGACAAAAATGTACTTTTATTTACTGTGGGTATACTATCTCTTGGTCCTTCTCTTCTTTTACTTTGTGTTTTTTTTTTGTTGTTTTTTTTTTAAATAATGGCACAGCACTTTTTATTTCTTGTTCCCAGTGAATCAAGGGAATCAGTGGAATTGGAGTATTTCTCAGTTTAAGTGACATCTAGAATCACCCAGGCAGACATCCAGTTCTGCTTGGAAAGTTACTGGCTGTGCCTTCTTATTTAAATCACCTTAGTCCACATCAAGTGAGGGGAAAAGTTCCTATCTCCACAGCCTTAGATTTTCTCACATTTTAAATCAAATCCTTGGGTTATTGCCATCAACTACTCCCACATCTTTCTTCTCTAACCATTTCCTGATTTCTGCATGGTGAAGTTAGGCAAAGCTGCATAGCTCCCAACACACACACACACACACACACACACACACACACACACACAGTGTTTCTTATGGACCTGCTTCCCAAACACTCTGAAGACCAACCCCTTGGTTAAAAAAACAACAACAAAAACCAACTTGCCACATCCAGTCTGATATTGTGCAAATTCACAAAGTTCCCACTAGAGAGCACTATAACCCCACCTCTGACGCCAAATTCCCCAAGGGAAACTTCCTCATCCTATTCAACCCACTCACATGCTTCCATCTGGTTATTCCTTATACTAAGCACCTAAGAAGGATTAGGTGATATGAATAAGGATGTAAGTAGCGCACCTATCTATCTATGCCCCTTGTCTCGCACCCTTGGCCCTAGGGCAAGATAATTCTCACAATGCAGGCATTCTTTCCCTCAAGATGTGTGCAACTGACAGCAGATGTATTATTAGTGAATTATTGATTTGACTTTGCTATATCCCTATCAATACTTCAGGAAAAGTTGAAAGGTTGAGTCCCATCTTGGGTCATCATCCAAACAAAGAATTTGTCAACCATGGCAGTCCTATCTCAGGACCAGGCCAGATTCTATCTAGACTTAGTTCTGCTCATCACCAAGGTCCTTTCCTCCCTCCTACCCCACCCTTCACCCCAGGACCAGTTCTTACTGTTTTCTCTCACCAAGAAAATCACAACCATTCTTTCATTAGCCCACTCAAAAAACCAGATGACTAATGACTAATGCAATTGCTTTATCTTAGAAAAAGAAAAATGAGCAACTCCTTGTAATGAAAATGCTTCTGTGATTGTATCTTATGAACAAATACAATGTTGTTTCTTATTGCACATTTTAAAATAAAACCTGATATATCTAAATATAAACATTCAAGATGGTGGCTTTGAAAGAAGGGTGCATCTTTTTAAACCAGACTGCCTTGATCCAATTTTGGGTTTGCAAGTTACTGAACCTCTGGGCATCAGTTTCCTTAACTGTTAAAAGA
This sequence comes from Odocoileus virginianus, assembly GCF_023699985.2. Lineage (NCBI taxonomy): Eukaryota > Metazoa > Chordata > Mammalia > Artiodactyla > Cervidae > Odocoileus > Odocoileus virginianus. Next base: position 143,197 of record NW_027224295.1, read on the forward strand.
GGAAAGTAAGAGTTCTACTCCAGAGAGTTGTCATGAAAAATTTGTCATTTTTATTGTTTAGTTGCTAAGTTGTGTCTGACTATTTGTGACCCTATGGACTATAGCCCTCCAGGCTCCTCTGTCCATGGGATTTCCCAGGCAAGAGTACTGGAGTGGGTTCCATTTCCTTCTCCAGGCAATTTTCCTAACCCAAGGATCGAACCTTGGTCTCCTGAATTGCAGGCAGACACTTTACTGCTGAGCCACCAGGGAAGTCCTCATGGAGAATAGAAGAGTTAATATATTTACGTGGTGTTCTGCAAAATGTGGATGGTCAGGTGACCCAGGTTTAGCCAGTCAGAGTCATTTCTTTGGGATTGATAGGTATTTGTCTCTTTTCCTCAGAAATAACTATACCTGCATGACATGAAGAGACCGGCTGAGACCTGGGACCTGGGACCCTTTGCTGCAGTGCTTACATCTGGACAAATGTTCCTGGAGCAACAAAAATATGAAGAAACTATAAGGCATGAGAAATAACCATGCACATGCAGTTTGGGCAAACTATGGACAAGATATAAAAAGGCCAGAAACCCACTGCCACTTCAAAAAAGCTGGGAACAAAAGTGGGGGTCAGGAACAAAAGCAGGGTATTCTACATGCCTGCCGCCTGAACTCAAGAACACCCAGGGGTGGGCAAACCATCCAAGCCACCCCCTCTGGCCCAACCCCTGGACACAGCCCTAACTTCACCCCATATACGGAACCACCTTGCCCTCCCTGCTCAGGGAGCCAGCAAGGGAAACTTATTTGTTTTTATTTCCCCTTGCTGCAGTAGAAGCCCCAATAAAGTCCTTGCCTGAATTTCTTGTCTGGCCTCTTATTTTTTATTGAGTAAGGAAGGCCAGTTCTTTGGCCAACTGATGTGAAGGGCCGACTCATTGGATGAGACCCTGATGAGGGCAGGAGATTGAGGGCAGGAGAAGGGACACTGGAGGATGAGATGGTTGGATGGTGTCACCAACTTAATGGATGTGAGTTTAAGCAAACTGCAGGAGATAGTGAAGGAGACAGAAGCCTGGCGTGCTGCAATCCATGGGGTTGAAGAGTCGGACATGACTTAGGGACTGACCCACAAGGAAGGCCAAGAACCCTGGTCAGTAACTATAAGACAGGAGCGCTTTTGGCCATGTGGTTTCCTGAGATGGCAGAAGCCTGTCTGAAGTAGAAACTGTAACGAGAAAGGGAGAGAATGTTTGAGTCACTGAATTTAAACCTGCCCTTGTTCTCTCCAGGCCTGAGTCAAAAAACCACACCTACTCTGTGCCAGGCCCAATTCCAAACACTTGACAAGAGTCAGCTCAGCAATCCCAACACCCCAGAAGGGTAGTGCCTGGGTACTCCACGTTAGACATAAGAAGACTCACCCAGAGTCGCAGAGGGCAGGAGCTAGGATTTCAGCTTGGCACTCAGGTGTCAGAGTAGGCCCCCCACACTTAGGTCCTTGTGGACTGTGGAGGAACATCCTGGCTCTACACGCTACATGCTAATAGCACACCTTCCCCTCAGATGTGACGACCAAACGTGTCTCCACACACAGCCAAGTGTCCCTGGAGGGGAGGGACCAATTGCCCTAGTCAAGAACCACTGCTGGACGAATGGATGAGGAAGCTGTGGTACATATACATCATGGAATATTACTCAGCCATTAAAAAGAATTCATTTGAATCAGTTCTAATGAGATGGATGAAACTGGAGCCCATTATACAGAGCGAAGTAAGCCAGAAAGATAAAGACCATTACAGTATACTAACACATATATGTGGCATTTAGAAAGATGATAATGATAACGCTATATGCAAAACAGAAAAAGAGACTCAGATGTATAGAACAGACTTGTGGACTCTGTGGGAGAAGGCGAGGGTGGATGTTTCAAGAGAACAGCATCGAGACATGTATATTATCTAGGGTGAAACAGATCACCAGCCCAGGTTGGATGCATGAGACAAGTGCTCGGACCTGGTGCACTGGGAAGACCCAGAGGGATCAGGTGGAGAGGGAGGTGGGAGGGGGGACTGGGATGGGGAATATATGTAAATCCATGGCTAATTCATTTCAATGTATGACAAAAACCACTACAATGTTGTAAAGTAATTAGCCTCCAACTAATAAAAATAAATGGAAAAAAAAAAAAAAAGAACCACTGCTGTTGCTCGGCTGGCCAAGAACTCATTTTGAATTGCTCTGAGTCACCAGATCCTGTGTTAGCCACAAACTCAGAGTCACCCAATCTGTGTGTCAGGTACGAACAGCCCAACATCCCTCAAACCTGGGCCACTTGCAATGCATTGCCACCGAGACCCTGTGCTGTCTGAGGCCTCACGTCACCTACCAGTCTGTGTCTCCAAAGACTTGCTGTCTCCCACTGCCCTGTCACTGAGGTCTGTGCAGCCCATTTCCTGGTGGTGTCCGTGCCCCTCTGTCAACCCCCCAGGGCTTCAGGGAGTCAGGGCCACAGAGCTCTTCACAAAGACAAGGCCCGAAATACACGTGGAGTTGGGGAGACCAAAACACAGAGGCACCACACAAGGCCAGGTGGGCAGAGGAGTCCCAGAAGCAGAGAGACTCACAGAGACAGGGGCGGAGAGCGGCCTGACCTCCACCGGGCCTCAGCTGGTGATGCTGCATGGGTCCCTGGAGACCTGTCAAGGCCCTCCCCCACTCACCTCTGCATTAGACTTAGGGGTGGGGAGGCTAGAGTTCCGAGGGTAAGGAGCTTAGACCCACCTGACAGCTAATTGCCTGCACAAGGCCTCTGTCTAGGTCACTGAGCCCTGAGCAGCCCCCACCTCGCACAGTCACACCTCTACTCCTCCCATCAGGTACTCAGATGACAAGGTCCTGTCCCTGATACGTCTCACCCAGAGGGGCAGAGGCAAGGGGTCAGCCCCACCCTGCCTCCCTTCCAGCTCTGCCACCAGAATGCCTGGAGGAGACGCTCACCAGCGTCCAGAGTGCTGGGGTGGGGCAGGCCCAGACAGAGAGCCTGAATTTCCTCTTGGACTATGCTGGCAAGGACCTGGCTGAGACCACAGACACTTATTTCCCTGAGTTCAGAGACACAGTGGGAAGTGGATGGTCCCTGCTGATCTGGATCTCCCAGTTCTCAGGGTCCCTGAGCATGACCATGAGGAGAGGAGCAGGCCTATGTTCTGAAGCAATAGAAGACTAAAGTGGCCCCACCCCACTCCCATCCTGTCTGGCCAGGTTCCCATGGTGATGCCGCAGTTGCTCCAGAAGCGGCTCCTAGTCCTTGAAGTGGCAGTGGTGGGGGCTGTGGATCCTGAGCTGGAGTGGGCTGGGGTGAGAGGTCAGCACAGTCTGGGAGCACTCCTGGCTGTGGCCGGGGGCTGACAGCCCAAGATTCCTCTCGATGCCTGCTTCCCTCGGCTCACACTCCATCTCTACCCACTCCCCCACCCTCCAGCCCCAACTTCTGCTGCTGCTGCCTAGAAGGTGCCACTGGAGTCTGAACCCACTCAGATCTCAACTCCAGGAGTGAGGTTCTGGTGTGATGGTGGATCACAGGGCCCAGGCATACAGGCATGCAGTGAGGAGCTCAAGCGTGTTGCCCCAGGTAAGGGCTCAGCAAGACCACTGGAGAGAGTGTGGGGGTGAGGTGGGGGTGAAGGCTCGGCTTAAAGTCCAGGCAAGACATCATCAGCAGGGCTCAGACATGCTCTAAGCATAGGGGGTCTCAAAGGCCAGGACCCAAACATCCTCAGGGTTCGGGTGAGGATGTGTGCTCATGTGTCCCTTCAGTGGTAATTTATTACTAAGAACTATTGTTCCAGTATCAAAATTCAGCTGGACAACTTTTTGAATGAGTGAATTAAAAGGGCTTTCAAGTCGTTTCCATTCCTAGAGACTTCTCCTAACTTTTCTGAGGTTGAGTTTTCTTATCTATAAAATGAGAATCATAGTTTTTAGCCTATAGAATCATTGTGAGGATTAAATGAGAAAATAAATATAAAGTTAACACAGTCCTTAACAAATGATCACTTTTTTTTTCCATTTATTTTTATTAGTTGGAGGCTAATTACTTTACAACATTGCAGTTGTTTTTGTCATACATTGAAATGAATTAGCCATGGATTTACATGTATTCCCCATCCTGGTCCCCCCTCCCACCTCCCTCTCCACCCAATCCCTCTGGGTTTTCCCAGTGCACCAGGCCCGGGCACTTGTCTCATGCATCCAACCTGGGCTGGTGATCTGTTTCACCCTAGATAATATACATGTTTCAATGCTGTTCTCTTGAAACATCCCACCCTCGCCTTCTCCCAGAGTCCACAAGTCTGTTCTATACATCTGAGTCTCTTTTTCTGTTTTGCAAATAGGGTTATTGTTACCATATTTCTAAATTCCATATATATGTGTTAGTACACTGTAATGGTCTTTATCTTTCTGGCTTACTTCACTCTGTATACTGGGCTCCAGTTTCATCCATCTCATTAGAACTGATTCAAATGAATTCTTTTTAATGGCTGAGTAATATTCCATGGTGTATATGTACCACAGCTTCCTCATCCATTCGTCTGCTGATGGGCATCTAGGTTGCTTCCATGTCCTGGCTATTATAAACAGTGCTGTGATGAACATTGGGGTGCACGTGTCTCTTTCAGATCTGGTTTCCTCGGTGTGTATGCCCAGAAGTGGGATTGCTGGGTCATATGGCAGTTCTATTTCCAGCTTTTTAAGAAATCTCCACACTGTTTTCCATAGTGGCTGTACTAATTTGCATTCCCACCAACAGTGTAAGAGGGTTCCCTTTTCTCCACACCCTCTCCAGCATTTATTGCTTGTAGACTTTTGGATAGCAGCCATCCTGACTGGTGTATAATGGTGACCTCATTGTGGTTTTGATTTGCATTTCTCTGATAATGAGTGATGTTGAGCAATGATCACTTTTTTAGGTGTTTCTTTTTTCTCCATTTATTTTTATTAGTTGGAGGCTAATTACTTTACATCATTACAGTAGTTTTTGTCATACATTGAAATGAATTAGCCATGGATTTACATGTATTCCCCATCCCGGTCCCCCCTCCCACCTCCCTCTCCACCCGATCCCTCTGGGTCTTCCCAGTGCACCAGGCCCGAGCACTTATCTCATGCACCCAACCTGGGCTGGTGATCTGTTTCACCCTAGATAATATACATGTTTCAATGCTGTTCTCTTGAAACATCCCACCCTCGCCTTCTCCCAGAGTCCACAAGTCCGTTCTATACATCTGAGTCTCTTTTTCTGTTTTGCATATAGGGTTATCATTACCATCTTTCTAAAGTTCATATATATGTGTTAGTATACTGTAATGGTCTTTATCTTTCTGGCTTACTTCACTCTGTATAATGGGCTCCAGTTTCATCCATCTCATTAGAACTGATTCAAATGAATTCTTTTTAATGGCTGAGTAATATTCCATGGTGTATATGTACCACAGCTTCCTCATCCATTCGTCTGCTGATGGGCATCTAGGTTGCTTCCATGTCCTGGCTATTATAAACAGTGCTGTGATGAACATTGGGGTGCACGTGTCTCTTTCAGATCTGGTTTCCTTGGTGTGTGTGCCCAGAAGTGGGATTGCTGGGTCATATGGCAGTTCTATTTCCAGCTTTTTAAGAAATCTCCACACTGTTTTCCATAGTGGCTGTACTAATTTGCATTCCCACCAACAGTGTAAGAGGGTTCCCTTTTCTCCACACCCTCTCCAGCATTTATTGCTTGTAGACTTTTGGATAGCAGCCATTCTGACTGGTGTATAATGGTACCTCATTGTGGTTTTGATTTGCATTTCTCTGATAATGAGTGATGTTGAGCAATGATCACTTTTTTAAGAGAGTGTTTAGAAACAGGAGAGACGGGATGAGAAGGAGCGCCAGTAATTACAGACAGCCCAACCAGACAACTGGCTGACGTCACTGCTCCTGGAGGCAGGAGCTACTGAGGGATCAGTTTTTCTTCTCGTGAAGGAAGACCAGGCTGTACAGGGCGAAGGTGACAAGGTGAATATTCCACAAGGGAGAGAAAATGCCACCAGGCTCCCTGTGAAAATGAGGAAAACCTGTGACTTCTTTGCATGGTGATGGAAGCAGTAAAAGAAGCTTATTCTTTAATAGTACATTAATAATGACAAGAAAAAATGAAGTCTTTTTTTTAAATGAGATGTAATTAACATATAACACTGTGTACATTTAAGTGGAGTACATATTACTTTGATACATCTATATATTGCAATGTGATAGCCATTGTAGCATTAGCTAATGCCTCTATTGTTTTACGTAATCATTATTATTATAGGGACAAATAAGATCTTGTTTCTTAGCAAGTTTTTAAGCACAGTTTTGTCCTTTTTAAAGTAAAACTCTAATTCAGTGGTTCTCAAGCTTTCTAATCTCAGGAACCTTTAAGTAACTGAGGACCTTCCTGTATAGCTCCTTAAAGGTGCGTGGCTCAGATGGTAAAGAATCTGCCTGCAATGGGAGAAACCCAGGTTCAGTCCCTGGGTCTGGAAGATCCCCTGGAGGAGGGTATGGCAACCCACTTCAGTATTCTTGCTAGAGAATCCCATGGATAGAGAAGCCTGGAAGGCTACAGTCCACCGGGTCGCAGAGTCGGACATGACTAAGTGATGAACACATTCTTTCACTGTGTAGCACAGGGAAATCTGCTTAATGTTATGTGGCAGCCTGGATGGGAGGGGAGTTTGGGGGAGAATGGATACATGTATATGTATGGCTGAGTCCCTTTGCTGTCCACCTGAAACTATCACAATGTTGTTAATTGGTCATACTTAAATATAAAAAGTTTTTTTAAAAATTGAGGACACAAAAATTTTTGTTTGAGTTTTATCTATTGATATGCATATTTATTCATACTGATTCTCATACCTTTTGTATTCAATCTGTTGCAGTAAATGGCTTTGGTTGCAAGATGTGAAGGAAACTCAGCCTCACAATATATGTAGTTAGAAAAGAGAGAAGTTAATAGTCTTTTCAGGTCTCCCAGGGGGCTCAGCAGTAAAGAATCCACCTGCCAATGCAGAAGACACTGGTTCGATCCCTGGGTTGGGAAGATCCCTGGACAAGGAAATGGCAACCCACTTCAGTATTCTTGCCTGGAGAATCCCATGGACAGAGGAGCCTAGAGGGCTACAGTCTAAAAAAGTCCACAAAAGAGTCGGACACGACTGAGCAACTAAACAACAACTATAGTCTTTTAGTTTGCTGTGGCTATTCCTCTTTGATACTACACCAAAACTCAACAGATGCCATTTCTTAAACATTAGTGACAGTGTGGAATCTGAAACTATATCAATGAACTGATTATACTCTATTAAAATCCATTGGCCTGTCTTGCTTTTGAATGGCTCTTTTATCTGTGCGTGTTTCTGTAACTCGTACCCTGATCATTCGGAAAATATTGGTTCACCGAGTTAGTTATCAGGTCTTCCAAATGTTGACACATCTCATCACATACAATAACCAACAACCAACCAACCAACAAAACAAAAATCCAAACAAACAAAAAAGCCTGTACATTCATTAATGTCATTACCAATCTCATCAAACTTGGGAAGCTTTCAAACTCACGGTAGCAGATGGAAGTTTTCCAAACTCTAATTTTCACTTGAAAGCTCTAATTGTATCACTGGCCACAAACACCAATAGTTTTTTTTCCCTTGAAGTGACAGGCTCACTTCATTCACTTGAGAAAATCATGCCAAAAACTCAAGTCTGAGTAACTATTTTTGTCATGTGCTCTTTTAAGGGAAAGTAGCCAGTCAGTGAGAAAAGTGACTTTTGGCTCACAGCTCAATCGTTTTGAGTGTTTTTCCTGGAGATAACTATCATACTTCTATATGCACACTTCCCCTTTGTCACACGAAATGTTGAAAAGATGTACTTGAGAGTAGAGATTTAATAAAATGTGTAATTTTGTTGCTTTATCAACAGCAAGATCAGCCTTTTCTTCTTTTTTTGTACTGAGCTCACACAGTGGCAGAAAAGAGAGAGAGACTGAGACTGCTGGCACCGTGGGGAGCCCCGCCTGGATTCCTCCTCGGGTGCCAGCAGCTCTACCTGCTGCTGCTCTGTCATCAGTGCAAATATCAACCAAGTGAAAATGGCAAAGAACAATGCAGTAGTATCATGAACATCATTTTGGCCTTGTAGATCCCCTGGAAGGGTCTTGGAGACCCCCAGTGATCTGTGAACAAGACCTGGAGAACGAATAAGAACTGACACTTGAATTCAAATGAAAGAATTAGAATAGCTCTATTTATTTTTTGCTTTTTTAATGATTTTTTAATGGAGTTATCACTCAAAGGTTTATAAAATGCTCACAAATAAAATGTTCACAAATATCCTATGGAAAAACTGAAAGCCAATTCCATTGGCAGCACTATTTGCCTTACTTCCTCCAAAAAAAGTGGGGGAGAGGGGAGGATTAAGAACAGGGAGGCCCAAGGGAGTGTATCAGGCTTGTGGAGCCACCCATCAAGTGTCACGGTGAGCACAGACAGTCCTGGGGCCACAGAGGTCAGGGGTGCTGGGGACTCAGGGCCCTCGTCAGCTCCCCCCACACACCCCTCCACAACAGTCACACACACACACACACACACACACACACACACACACAGAGCTGCACTTTGCCATGGCTAACTTCACACGACACAAACGACCAGCCTAACTATGGTTACACTCACACAATACAATCATACAGCCATGCAAAACGTCTCCACAGTCAAACACCCAACCTCACTGTGCTCAACACCAAGTCACACGAGTTTGTATTCACAGTTGAAGAATTTCAATGCACACACACTCAAGATCACTGCACTCCAATTATCAGTACGGCACATAAAACTTTGACTGGGTCACCACATGACTGCGTGTGTACACTGTTCGCAGGGTGAGAGCATAGGCTTTGGAGACTGGCCAACCTATGTTCAAGCTCAGGTTCTACCACTTATTAGTTCTTTCACCTTGGGCAAATTATTTAATCTGCCTGATCCTCAGTTCTAGAAAATGGAGATGGCTCCTACCTTGGAAACATGATATGAGGAAGGCATAAAGACAGCACTTTGTTTGGACAGATGTGCTGTAACAGCCATGGATGGATTTTGTCACCAGAGGGACCAGGACTTCAAGATCTCAGTGCGGGCTGCTGGAAGAAACCCTGCCAGGAAGCCTAGGATTCCTGGGGAGTCTGGAGTCAAGCGCAGACTGGGATGGGGTGGGGAAGGGGCTGCACAGACTCTGGAAACCCCAGCAAGGCTCCTGGGCCAGCCGGGAGCTGCTCCTGGGCCGGGTGGGCCCCTGATAGGCTCCTGGCCTTCCCTAGGAAGGAGGATGAGCACTCACTATATACCAGGCCCTCTTCCATGCCTACTTCACCCTGTTTAATCCCCACCACAGTACTGTGAGTGGTAGCCAGTACCAATAGTCTTTTGTTGAGGGATATTGGGGAAAGCGAGGTTGCGGTTTACCTGGCTATCAAGTGGAAGTCCTGGGATAAGAATGCAGGCAGCCATGGCTGTCTTGGGGACTACTCCCACCCCCTTTCTGGGGCTCTGCCAGGGCTTCCTTCCCCGGGCCACGTGCTCGCCTCATTCTCTGCTCTCTGCACTGCCTGTCCTGGAGCCACACACGTCCTGCCTGCCTTCCCCGGGCCACGTCCTAGCCTCATTCTCTGCTCTCTCCACTGCCTGCTCTGGCCACACACGTCCTGCCCTGCCTTCCCTGGGAAAGTCCTTGCCTCATTCTCCGCTCTCTTCACAGGTCTGGAGGCCTGTACTCAGAAGCGTGCTAGAAACTAACCCTGTGAGTGTGGTCCGGGACTCCAGAGCCCCTCACCCTCCACCACCATGGAAGGAAAAGGTGCCAAAGGGATGCTGGTGAATACAGGGACCAGGCTGCAGCGAAGGGTGGGGGTCATGAGCACTGGCTGTCCCTTCTGTGGCCTGCTGTCAGCTGCTGGCCCTGACAGGAGGGCCTAGGAGGCTCCAGGGGGCCCCAAGTCTGGCACTGCCAGGACCCTGAGTGCTAGGGCTATCGCACTCAGGAGGCAGGCCCAGGCAGGCAGCCCCTCACCCAGCAGGTGAGATGCTGCCGTGGTTCGGAGCCCACAGCAGGCAGATTCTGCTACAGAGCCCGAAAGTCATGCTGGGAGGCAGGAAGCACAGTCCTGTTCTTTTCATCACAAGATGCCTTGGAAGGCAGGCTGCAATCGGTCCTGCCGGGAGGGCTGTCCCGTGGCTGACACCCCCCACCCTCATCACAAGATGCCTTGGAGGGCAGGCTGCCGTCGGTCCTGCCGGGAGGGCTGTCCCGTGGCTGACACCCCGGCACCCTCATCACAAGATGCCCTGGAGGGCAGGCTGCCGTCGGTCCTGCCAGGAGGGCTATCCTGTGGCTGACACCCCCCACCCTCATCACAAGATGCCCTGGAGAGCAGGCTGCCGTCGGTCCTGCCGGGAGGGCTGTCCCATGGCTGACACCCCCCACCCTCATCACAAGATACCCTGGAGAGCAGGCTGCAGTCGGTCCTGCCGGGAGGGCTGTCCCGTGGCTGACACCCCCCACCCTCATCACAAGATGCCCTGGAGGGCAGGCTGCCGTCGGTCCTGCCGGGAGGGCTGTCCTGGGGCTGACACCCTGGCACCCTCATCCTGTGCTCTGCCTGCTGGGGGGAGCATTCATGTAGGGGCTGGTCAAGGAGTCCTCAGAGACTGATTTTTCCCTTCTTCCACTCTAAAAATAGCATAGAACATTTCATGTTGAATCCTTTAGTGAGGTCTTTCAGGAAACATCCTTCTCCCTTTTCCCCAGGTCACAGCTCTTCACTGCCCACTGCCTCAGAGCACAGGAGAGGTGGTGCGAGCAGAAGATAAGAGCAGGGCCAACTCATGGATGGATGGCTCATGGATGCATGGAGCTGGCCAGCTCTGGAATCAGAAGCCAGGAAGATACCCCAAGGGCGGTCGTTGTATTCCTTCTCTGGGGGTATTGTCTCAAGAAGCAGTGAGACTGGGCAGCCACCGGGGAGGAAGCCGATGGCAGAGCACAGCCCCGCCCTTGGCTCCTCCCTTCCCCACACGGATTCTCCTGTTGCCATTCTCATTAGGTGAGACACTGATGACCTCGGGTCTCTTGCTGAGCCCTCCCCAGACAAGCCCTGTCTCTCACCAGGGATTTCTGGGACACTTAAGACCTCGGTCCAGAGAAAAGCTGTTGGGGAGGGAGCCAAACAGGTGTGCCCCAGGCTCTGGACCCTCTCTCTTTTGCCTGGTTCTGAACTTCCAGCAACCAGCCCCTCAGGCCCGCTCTGGTCTGCCCACTCCTGATTGGAATAAGTCTGTATGAATTAGGCTTCTCAAAGTATTCCTGAGCCAGCCTGAGCTCTTTAGTGCTCAGATGTGGGCAGAGGCGGAGGTCTCAAGATCCGCATACTTGCTAGGGGGCGAGTAGATGCTGTGATAGGATCCAGACTGGCTTCCTTCTTGCCAGACATGCTGGAATTGCCATGGGCCTGTAGCAGAAAGTGGAGTGTGGCTCTGCCCGTCCCTCCATGGAGATTCTGAGTCCCATGAAACTTAAGAAACCCTCTGAGTGACCCTGAAAGGACTGGGGCAGGTAGGCAGGGGTGATGTGGGACCCACGTGGGCAGCACAGAGAGCCTGAATCCCAAGGTCCCAGAACCCCTGCCGGGGCTGAGCTTCCCAGACCCCAGGCTCTGCCGGCTAGCCCGTCTGTGGAAGGGAATGCCGCCTTGGGACACCTGTTCCCAGCACCAGGATGTGCCTAAAGATAGCCAGAGTGTAGTTTCCTTCGTGCCCTTTGACCTTTGACATCTGCCCATTGCTGCTGCGTCTGAGGCTCCATAGCAGGTCCCCTGGGCACCCCTAGTGGTTGCTCGAGATTCTATTCCTGCGTCTTTCTCAGTTCTGCTTATGACCCTGGGCTACACTGTTCTCAGGACTCAGGTGGAACCAGTGCTGCCTCCATGTAGCGCTTGTCTCTGAGGAGCGCCATCCCTCTTAGCTAACCTGGGCAGCTGTACCTGGACTTCTTTAGCTGCCGTGGTCCCCAAAGGGCAGATCATGAAGGATGCTCCTTCTCTAGAGGCCATGGTGGGGCAGAGCAGAGGGAGCTGAGGGCCATGCGTGTAAACCAGGGGCACTGGGGCCCTCCCAGGTCTGTGACTCCTGCTGCCATTTGTGTCCTGGGATGCAGGAGTGGGCAGCTGGCCCTGGCCATGAGGTCCTCCCTTCCATCCCCCTTTGCCCAGGCTTGGGCGTGAAGACATGGGCCCCTGCGTCTCCTCAGTGTCTACCATGTGTCATCCTTGGAGCTTCTGCTGGGCTCTCCATGTGGCAGGTGCCCCATGGAGGTTAAGTCACTTCCCAGCATGTGCCCAGGCCCACATGCCTGCCGCACCTGTTCCTCCCCCTGACTCCCAGCCCAGATGGTCTCTGCCAGGCCAGCTCAGCTGCCTCCTTCACTCCTCAGCAGCTCCTAGGACAGGGCCATGCAGGAACCCAGCTGGCCGGGGTGCTTCGAAGCCTGGGAGCAGCTGGGATGCTTGGTGGCACCAGGGGTGGGGCTGGGGGTGGGGTGATTCCTTTAATGGAGACCTAGTACCTCTATTTATACAGATGTAGGGGCAGGTTGCCTGGGGCTCAGAGGACAGGGAGCTGGTAGAGAGGGACCCAGGACAGGAAAGCCCCACTGGGTCAGCTTTAATCCCATGGTCTCACACAAATTCCAACTCAGTCCCCTTCCCTCTGGGCATGGAGGAGCTCCTGGTCTCAGGCTGACACTTCTACAGCTACCTGCGGTAGGGGTCAACCCATGAAGGCTGCAGAAGCCCAGGAAACATGTGCCAGTCCTGGGAGCTGGGTTCAGTCTGGGTTCTAGAGTACGAGGAACAGACTCCCAGACCGATACAAAGAGAAGCACTTTACAGGAAGAGGGAGAACTACCGGCAGATAGGAGTGGATGCAAAGACTTCATCCAGTGGCCAGTTTTCCCTCAGGCTGGGATAGCCAGCATGCGAGGACTGGGTTAGAGAGGGCTAGGGATTGAATGAGGTAAATGAGCAGCAGTGTGTTCATCCGTGAATGGTAGCAACTTATGTCTCACACATCCTTATGAAGGGGGTGATGGCCCCATTTTGCAGATGATGATACTAAAGCTCAAAAAAGATGATTGACTTTCCCAGACTCACACACAGGAAAGGGTGGCACAACCCATGTGCAATCCCAGGCTCCAGATCTCCTTTTAGTACCATCTTGTGTTGCCTTTGTGAGAAAGCACAAAAATTGTCTAGGAGAAGTGGCGTTTGTGTCCTGAAGGCCTGGGGTGAAGCAGCATGGGAGAGTGAGGTTGACTTCATCTGCCAGCAGCTGTCACCAGGACCTCAGCATCATCAAGGACCAGCTGAACGTGTCCCACATTGACCAGGTTGCTGGACACCTGTGGTGAGGCCCCCAAGTGTGTGCAGTGTGGGTGGAGACAGGGAGGGTGGGACTGCAGATGGACCCTGATGTACTGGGACTACTGGGAGGAGAAGGGAGGGAACACACCTGGCCGGGAGACCCAGGAGAATGGGGCTGAGAGGTGGAAAGGGCAGGATGCTGATGAGGTTGCTGCCAGGAATCAGTCAAGTACAGATGCCTACATGGGCCTTGGCTTGAGGACTTTTATTCTGGGAGGTGGAGAAGAGATGACACACAGAAGTTTTTAAAGCAGGGGCATGGCTGTGATGCGGGAGAGAATGGAGGCAGGAGGACCCGCAAGTCTAGTCCCATCGTGTAGAAGGGAGACTGCTGCTCCCCAGGGTGGGCACTGGGAGGCGGGCAACAAAACAGGACACACCCTGCCCAGAAAGAAGCTGGCGGGGCTGCAAGGCTGTGCTGGAACAGCATGAGGGCAGCAGAGGGAGAGGTGGACTGAGATAGGAGGGCCTAGAGGAGGCTCCTGGGGAGGCCGGGGGTTGGGATCACGTGGAGGGCTCTGCTGAGACCCTGGCCTGCAGTGCTGCTTCTGTGCTGCACTGTCCATGTCCCAGGGCCCTCCTGGAGGAAGAGTGCTGTGCGCTGGAGAGGGAGATGCCCATCCTGCAGGTGAGCTGCAGGCCTGGTCCACCCCGCCCCAGCCCTGATGCTGAGCATAGACACCTCTGTCTCTCACCCAGGGCATGAGATCCACACGCGTGTGTGTCTGTGTGTCTGTGCCTGCAGAGGCTGCGTGAACCCTGGGTCTGTTTTTCCTGTGTGCACACTTCTTAGTTTCTTTTTTTTTTTTCCATTTATTTTTATTAGTTGGAGGCTAATTACTTTACATCATTGACAGTAGTTTTTGTCATACATTGAAATGAATTAGCCAGGGATTTACATGTATTCCCCATCCCGGTCCCCGCTCCCACCTCCCTCTCCACCCGATCCCTCTGGGTCTTCCCAGTGCACCAGGCCCGAGCACTTCTCTCATCTGTGTGCACACTTCTTATGTGTGTGATCCCTAAGTACGTGAACCCATATTCCAGTTGAGTCCCTAAGTCCGAGGTCAGCACTTTTAGATCAACTGCTGGGTCGGCCTAGGTCTTTTGCCTCCTTCTCTTCCCCAAGTCTGGGTTCAGGCCTGCCACCCCCTTGCCAAGCTCAGCTTTTCAGGGAGAGGCTGGTGTTCCTCTCAGGAGTGCCCCCAGGTGGTTGGGAGGAAGAGACTGCACATGCTGGTTCCTGCACCCGGCCATGGGGATCCTGGCCTGGGCACCCTGCCCCGCCCCTGCCGTAAATCTAGGCACTGAGCCAGCTCTCCCTGCAACGCTGCCTGGAAGACGAGTATTCAGGGGCCCCTGGCCCTCTGAGGCAAGCCTAGAGCCCACCCTGGCAGGTGAGGACCCTAGCAAGTCCCAGAGCACCCAGCACTGCACTCCCCCCACTTCCCCCCCACCCACACCCATCCCACCTTGCTCTTGTAACACCCTGGAAGACTGGGCACTGTGTCTCAGGCAGAACCTCTCCTCCAGAGCTAAAGGAACAGAAGGCAGCCAGGCAACAGGAGCTGCAGGCACCCCTGAGTCCTTCCTGTGTCTCCCCCAGCCACAGGTAACCCAGAGCAGACAGACAGCTGGATGGGGCAGGCTGAGGGGCAGGCCACGGCCCCCTCACAGCTACTCCCTCCCATTCAGGCCACAGCCCTTGGGGTCCTCCAGCCAGGGCACTGGACTCCTGCCTTGCCTCCACGGGGCTGCTGGAGTTTGGGCCAGGCTTCTCCAGTGCTGCCTGCCCGCTCCCCTCTGGAGCGCTGCCCCAAACCTCGCGGCCTGGCCGCCACCTGCTGCTGGGGACGGAAGATTCAGTGCCTCCCCGGGAAAAGGCCAGCTTCTACTCTGACGTCCAGTGCAGCGCCCCAGGCCCCAACCTGAAGGGCTGCTCAGGAAGGAGGCTTCAGCTTCGGCTGGAACTCGTCCTGTCTGCTCCTGCTCTCTTTCAGCTGCCAGGGTCCAGCCCACTTCTGATCTAGTCTAGGATGAGCCCTCCCCAGGATTCCACTGCTGTCTGTCTGTCTGTCTGGCCCTCACCCTACCTTCTCAGCAGGTCCTCAGTGTCCGGTCCTGACTGTCACAGCCTCTGGCCTTTCTCCTCCCAGGCATCCCCCCAAAGGCCTGGCAGGAGGAGGTCTTGTCCCAGCCCTGACTCATGTCCCGCTGGAGGACCCAGACAAAGCAGAGCAGCAGCTCAGAGACAGGAATAGAAATTTCATTAAAATCTATGGACTTTAAAAACCTAGTGGTACGCTGTCATGTTCTTACAGACCGGGACCTGGGGACTGGAGTCGATGAGAAGAGGGACGCAGGGGACCCAAGTCTCGAGTGAAACAAGGGTGCTTTATTTGCAGAAACGCATGTTTATATATCTTCATACAAGGCAGCTTTAGGCAGTAAAAAAAATTGAACAAAAACAAAGCCAAGCAAATAACAATCTTCAAAGGGCCAGAAAGCATTCCATATCTTGAGTAAGAGGGGCATAACTGAATAGATTACATTTAAGTAAGGTCACTGAAGGGAGTCACTGAAAGGAATCCAAGCAGGTGCCCTTTCTCATGATCTCAGTCCTGAGAACTGCGTGCAGCTCTGCTCATTCCTGTTTTCCAGGAACTGATAAGGAATAGAGAATCCTTGAGAAATGGCACACAAAAGAAAAGAATAACATATTGGATCCCTTAAAGCTGAACGTCCCCTGACAATATGCAGATGGTTGGGGGTAGGAGGCACACCGTTATTGCTACAGAGGATTAGAGGCTGCTCTTCCGGGGCTGTCATTGCATAGACGGGCACGGAGGACGGACACACGGACACTGCAGGGCTTGGGGGAAGGAGTTTTGGCTCCAGAGAGGGGTTGGGGCACACGGGCTGGGGCAATTTGGCACGTGAACAAGGGTAGCCCAGTTCGGGAAGACTGGGCTTTAGCCTGGCGGTGGTAGGGCAAGGGGGTGTCGTGTAGGGTCCACTTCCCCTGGTCTCTGGGCTCAAACCTCCTGCTGAGCATCACCCCATCTCTACCCCCAGAAACGAGTTCTTTGGGTGGGCTGTTGGGTCATGGGCCTCTGCTGGGCTGGCCCTGACAGCCAGTGCTGGAAGGAGGCGCAGAGACCTCAGAGCTGCCGAGGGACGTGCAGGCGGGCCTGGAAGACAGATTGGGCCTGAAGCCGAGGGTGAGGGGGTAGCAACCACAGATAATACAATTTTTACAAAAATAATCAGACAAAAGGGCCGGGCCACACAGCCTGACCCGTAACACTGCACAGCCCCCAGCCCCTCACCCTGCCTCCAGGTAGGAAGATCTGAATTAGCCTGGGCGGAGGCTGGGGTCCACCCCAAGGGTGGGAACGCTGGTCAGGAGGCTGAAGGCTCAGGGACAGGTAGGGGACCCACCCAGAACCTCAGCTCAGGGCAGAGTGTGGGGGCATCAGAGGCCACGTGGAGCCCAGCAGGTGTCTGGGGACCTGACCTGAGACCCCTCCAACCCCCACATCACCCACACCCCCCAGCTGCCATCTTGGCATCTAAAGGACCTGTAAACACTAGGGACATGAACACGAATGACCGTGCTAGCAGTGGTGGCCAAGGTGACAGGTGCCACCCCTGGCCAGGGCATGGTGGGGGCAGGCGGTGACACCTATCTGCTGTCTCCCCAGTCTCTGTGTTGGGAGCACAGGGTGGGGGTGGGGCAGCTCCCCCCAGGTTGGGGAGCACAGCTGTGGTTGTACTTGGGAGCCCTGCAGACGGCTGGAGCCCTTACTGCCCACCATGGGAACCTGGGCCTTGTCCAGGGACAGCGGCCAGAACTCAAGCCCACCTTAAGGGGAGGGTGGAATGGTGGGGGCATAGTGCCCTGTTCAGTGCTCTAGGGGGAGGGAACCCCAGTCTCCGCTTGTTTTTTTTTTTTTTTTTTTTTTTTTTTTGCATTTTTCAAACGCTGCAGGAGAGGTAGGCATGGAGGAGGGATGGGCGGGCAGAGTGCATCAGAAGGGAGCCCTGGAGTGCCATCCATCCATCCACCCCCTTCTGATTCACCTGGCTGCCCCTGCCCCCACCCCTCACCTGGAGGAGGGTGTCCCCATCTGTTCTCCTTAAGTGGAACAGGGTGCAGAGTGGGATGCACATGCTCAGAGGACAGAGCCATAAGGAAGCCAATGACCTCGGGCCAGGTTGGACACCTGTATTGGCTATTTAAGTGATTGGCTGGTACTAGATCACTGAGAAGATGAGAATAAACTGCAAAGAGTGGGGGTTGGGAGTGGGCATGAGTCCTGCCCAGCCCCACCCAGGCCTTAGGCCTCCTATCAGCACTGCTCCCCTCCCTCTCCAGTTTCCCAGACTAGAAAGAGGCATTTCAGGGAGGGTAGGGGTGACATCAACGTTTGCATAGTGGAAGAAGCTGATGGCACCAGGGGTCCAGGGTATGATGGGCAGGTGGGCACTGTGGAAGGGGAGGGGTCTGGCTTCTGGATAATCCTGAAGCAGGCAAGAAACTGTTCAGCTGCCAGTGGCCCTTGGAAGTCAGTTCTACTCAAAGACTTGCAGTGCCCGGCCCCCCCCTCCCGCCTGCTGAATTAAGGCCAAATCCATGGCCTTTAAGGCTTCAATGGCATTTCCCATCTACTAAGCATTTTTTGAATGTTTCCTCCAGACCTGGGAGCTCCTGGGATTGCATCAGCTCTAGGTCTCCAGTGCCCAGCACACAGCACCTGGCACAATCTCGTGTGCTGATCTGAACTGATTTATGCAGGGAGCTGGGAGCAATGGGAAAAGGAAAGGGAGGTATCCTGTCAGTCTATGGCTGCAGAGATGGCAATGGACAGCTGGGGGAGGCTCTGAAGCTTAGAAACCATGTCAGGCTGGGGGTGCTCTCAGGAACCGCTTTGTAAAGAGCCGAGGGACACCAGAGGTAAAGCTTAGGGCTGCAGCAACAAAAAATACTACAGGAAGCAGGAAGATGGGCAGGTAGCTCATGGGCCACCTGGAGGCCTGGGGCCTGGGGTGCTGCTTGCCAGGAGGCCTCAGCGTACGCTTCCCAAGCCTTCAGCCGCATCCTGGAGCTCAGGCCCTTCCAGCCTTTTTAGTGACTAAATTCTAGAAGTCAAGACCTGCATCCATCCAAGGGACGCTGCACTTAGAGGAGCATATAACAAGTTTCCTGAATGGAACTAGAGCCTGATCTAATGTGTAGACAGATTCTTTGGTTGAGCTGATAGAAGGATGGTGTTTGTAAAAAAAAAAAAAAAAAAAAAAAAAAAGATTTTAAGCACTATGAAGAAGTAAAGCCTCCAAAAGGAAACTAATAGCCCAGAAGCATGCATCCACAGAGCCTGGCATCCTCACCCAAAGGTGATTCCAGCCTGGCTTTCTGAGCACAGAGAGGAAGCTGCGGGCTTTGCCTCAGTTTCCTGGAGACACCGGACCCAGGCTGCCTCCTGCCTCCTGCCCTGCCTGGGTGGTGCCCTGGGTCTCCCCACAGGGCGGCAGCTTCCTGGAGCCCTGGAGGATGAGCTTCCCCAGGGCAGGTCCTGGGCCAAAGCCACAACGCCCCAGGGCACAGTGCTTGGCGGTGGTGTCTGCCCTCCCCCGCCTCCCACCGCTTACAGGACAGTTTCCGCTCCTCCTGTTTCAAAGCTGGGCCAGTGGCTAGACCTGGTGCCTGTGCCAGGCTTGGGAAGATCCCACACCCCATGTGATGGAGGCCTCAGCCCTCAGGGGCTTTTTTTTCCCCAGAAACATGAGCCAAAGTGGAAATCCGGTGCTGACCTCTCTGCGGCACAGAGGAACTGGCACGAGGGGGCAAGACTCCAGACACTGCCCTGACCATCGGGCTGACCCCTCTGTCACTCAGAGATGGCCCTGCCTCTTCTCTGTGGAGGGACCATAATGCTGGTAGCTAAAAGACAAGGAAGGGAAAAGCCCGTGAAAATAGAACAAAGGAAGGTCCAAGGACAGAGTGAGGACCTCAGGTAGAACAAACAGCACTCCTGGCTCATCCAGTTTACACAGGGCAGGCCCAGGGGGGAGGAAAAAACATAAAAGAGGAGCCAGAGAGCCAGGGCTCTCTCTTCTCTTAGTGTCTCTGGGTCTGCATGCCCTCCTGCCTTGAGGGTGTATTTTCCTTCTCTTTTCTAAATAAAACTGAGCTGTAACACGGAGCTGTAACACTGATCTGTCTAAGAGCTGTAACACAGTCTGTTCAACACCCAAGAGCTATAAAACGGTGTGTCCAAGAGCTGTGATGCACTGAGGGCTTTAATGTCCGTCATTTCAAACTTTTGTTGAGACGAGACAGAACCGAGGAGATTACACTCGCCTGACAATGAAAAGTACAAAGGGATCATAAAATATTCCACAACCTGCATTTTCAGCTAAGACTCTGAGAAAACTCTCAAATTCAAGATTATGTTTAAATGTGAGGGTGAAAGATCATCCCAAACTAGCAGAACAGGTTCAGAAAACCATAAAAGTAAGAAGAATGGAGGGTTCAGATAGGTCTTGGCTTTGGCAAAACTTAGAAACCATTCACAAATATTTTCCTACAGAAGAGGCTCTCAGGACTTCCCTGGTGGTCCAGCGGTTAAGAATCCGCCTGCCAATGCAGGGGACACAGATTGGATCCCTGGCCCAGGAAGATCCCATATGCCTCAGAGCAAGTAAGCCTATGCACCACAACTACTGAGCCCACTCTCTTAAAGCCCATGCTCCAGCCAGAGAAGTCATTGCAATGAGGAGCCCACTCACCACAACTAGAGAAAGACTGTGTGCTGCAACAAAGACCCACCACAACCAAAAATAAATTTAAAAATTTTAGAGGTACTAATTTGCCAGGGGAGGGGGGGAGAGGCTCTCATCTGAGTAGGAATGCAGTGGTTAAGTCTGAGATCAAGCATTGGAGGAAGTAAAGAAAAGGGGAAGACTTTTAAGAGCACTGTTTAAAAGTGTCAGGGATTGTCTTGGAAGTCAAGGGCAATATTCCTTGACTGACTGATATTAAGGGAAAAGAGAAGAGATTGGTGGTAGACTTCCTGAAACAAGACAGGATCCAAGAATTATATTTTTTAAAGATGTCAATTACAGTTCCAATAGAGAGAGCTCTTGAGCTGAGAAACTGGGAACACAACCCCAATATCTCTCCAGAAAAGACAAATCCATTCAAATATGAAAACTAAAACATGAGTAAAATACAGTATCCACAGAAGATTCTAAAACACCAAAACAGAAATGGAAGATTGCAACTTCTCAAAAGAGAAGAGAAAATTCACCAGAAAAGTGCTGTTGAAGATCAAGGAAAAATTAACAACATTCAAACACAAATTAAAAAAAAAAAAAAAGGAAAACAAAACTTAAGAAAGTAAATTGCAGCTTTTACCAATTACAGAACACCACAGGGCAGACAGAGGAATTCAAAGAAGTTATGTCCAGACAATAGGCTATGAGTAATAATAGAGGGGAGGGAGGTGAGGAGACAATGATAAGGGAAACTATAGGGGCTTCCCTGATGTTAACAATGTTTCAAAGGTCTTTATTCTGTAATAATCCATTAAACTGTGCACTTACATTCACTTTTCTGTTTGAGTGCTATTTATCACAGTAAAAAGCTTTTAACATAATACTGTGAGAAATCTGGATTTTCAGCATAAGTGAAATTATAAAAATCAGAAACAAAAATAATGCTATATTGAAATAGGAAATATTTTATACAAGCACAAATCCCTCATGCTCAGATTTTTGCCTTCAATTCCATTCCTTACTAAAAGGAAGAGTCGGGAGAATTTCCTGACTTCAAGTCTGGAACAAGGAATGAATAAGTGAACCTGGTGCTTCTTATTGTGCCAGAAAATAAGGGAGCTTCCCAAGATAATTAGGACTGTGTCAAATGGACACAGCTGAAGTGACACTAGGGAAGATAGTAGAGTAGGAAAGCACCAGGAATTCATGTCCCTGACTGCAGAATTTGTCTGATGTAATTAGCTTGGAAAAATGGGATCTATTAAATGTTTGTGACTTCAAGGGAAGTTGAGAAAGGTATATTGCAGTTAATTACAGTCAGTTTCAGCTCTTAGGTAGGTAGTTCAGTTCAGTTCAGTTCAGTCACTCAGTGGTGTCCGACTCTTTGCAACCCCATGAATCGCAGCACGCCAGGCCTCCATGTAGGTAGTTAGTGGCTATCCCAAAACATTCTGAGTCCCATACCAGGAAGCTGTGCATACATTTCTGGAGCAGGCTGCCTCAGCTTGTGGGAGTCAGAGTGGGCAATGAAAACCTTGTGTTTCAAATCATGGGTAATCTGTGTTCTAATCACTAATTCCTGCTTCTGATCATGTGCAGAGGTGGGAAGCCATTGTTGCAACTCCCACTGCAATCATCACAAACCTCTCCTCCTCCAAATGTCAAAACCTGCAGGGTATTTCAGAGGACTGGTACCTGTTTCTCTCTCTCTGGCCATGTCACATGACTTGCAGGATCTTAGTTCCCAGACCAGAGATGGAAACTGTGCCCCCTGCAGTGGAGACACAGAGTCTTAACCAGTGGACCACCAGGGAAGTCCCCTGGCATCTGTTTCTTTCTCCCTTCATTTTTCCCTTTTTCACCTTTTGGGAACCATACACTTATATGTATACTCAAAAGCTTCTCAGGTGGCTCAGTGGGTAAAGAATCTGCCTGCAATGCAGGAGACACAGGAGACAAGGGTTCAATCCCTGGGTTGGGAAGATACCCTAGAGGAGGAAATGGCAACCCACTCCAGTATTCTTGCCTGGAGAATCCCATGGACAGAGGAGCCTGGTCTGCTACAGCCCTTGGCATCGTGCAAAAAGTCAGACATGACTGAAGCGACTGAGCATACACACACACACACACACACACACACTCAAAAGCAACCACATATATGGAAAATTTAGAAAGTCACCACACATACATAAGAAAAGATCCAGACTCATAAAATATCTGGGAAAACTTAAGCTTACCTCTCAGGCTGATGCTGCCACAGAGACAACATACACCAATTTAAATAAACTATAAACAAAATCAGTAAACCCTGAGGAAGAGGAAGAATTTGATTTCCAGAGTTCCTACATCATAAGATTCAAATGTCCTACTTTCAACAACAAAAAACTCATGAGTAATAAAAGGACAGGAATGTTATGACCCATTCAAAGGGGAAAAAAATAAACAAATGTCTAAGAAAGACCAGATGGTGAACTTCCTACACCAAGAATTTAAAACAACTGTCTGTCTTAAAGATGCTCAAAGAGCTAAAAGAAGATGTGAACAAAGTCACAAAACTGATGTATGAACAAAATGGTAATTTTGATAAAGAGACAGAAAACCTAAAAATAAACTAAAAAGAAATTTTGGAGCTTAAAAATATAACTAAAATAAAACTGACTAGAGGGATTCAAAAGCAGATTTGAGTAGGCAGAAGAATCAGCTACTTTGAAGATAGGACAATTGAAATTGTCAAGTTGAGGAACAAGAAGAAAAAAAGATTGAAGAAAACTGAAATGAAGGCCTAAATGACCTGTGGGACAACATCAAGCAGATCAACATATGCATTGTGGGAATCCTAGAAGAGAGAGAGAAAGGAGCAGAGAGACTGCTTGAAAAAATAATGGGTGAAAACATCTCAAATGTGATGAAAGACATGCATATAGCCCTCCAAAGAGCTCAGTGAACTTCAAGTAGGATAAAATCAATCAAGGAAATCCACACTGAGACACATTATAATCAAACTGTCTAAAGACAAAGAGAATCTTGAGAGCAGTAAGAAAGTAACTCATCACATATAAGGGATCCAGATAAGATTATTAACAGATTTCTCATTAGAAACCTTGGATGCCAAAAGGCAGTGGGTTGATATATTCAAAATGCTGAAAGGAACTGTGTAACCAAAAATCTTATAACTGGCAAAACTGTCCTTCAAATATGAAGGCAATATTAAGTTATTCCCAGATAAATGCTGGAAGAGTTTATTACCATAAGAGTATCTTTTGTTCTAATGAGGTGACTCTTGGTGACCTTCTGGATAGGGGCTGGTCACCAGAAAGACAAAAAGCCATCATTAGAAGCTTGGACTTTTGGGCCCTATCCCTCATTCTCCAGAGACAAGAGAGGGCCTAGAAAATGAATTAATAATTGATGATGTCTACATGATCAAGTCTCCATAAAAATCCCCAAAGTACAGAGCTCAGAGAGCTTCTGGGTTGTTGAACATATGGAGGTGCTAGGAGGGTGGTGTACCTAAGAGAGGGAATGGAAGCTCTGTGCCCCTTTCCATACCTCACCCTCTATGTAGCTCTTTACCTGGCTGTTCAATTGTATTCTTTAAAGTATCATTTTGTAATAAATCAGCAACAGTAAATAAACTTTTCCTGGGTTCTGTGAGCTGCTCTAGAAAATTATCAGATCTCAGGAGGAGGTCATAGAAACTGGTCCCAATTTACAGACAGTTGGTCAGAAGCCAAGGTGACAACCTGGATTTGTGATTGGTGTCTGAATCAGGGGGTAAAGACTTCCCTGGTTGTCCTGTGGCTAAGATTCAATGCTCCCAATGCAGAGGGCCTGGGTTCCATCCCTGGTGAGGAAACTAGATGCCACATGCCGCAACTAAGAGTTCCCATGCCACAACTCAAGGTCCCACATGCTGTAACTAGAGGATCTTGTATACCTCAACTAAAAATCCTGCATGCCACAACTAAGACCCAGAACAGCCAAATAAATAAAAATAACAGGGCTTCCCTGGTGGCTCAGTGGTTAAAAAAAAAAAAATCCACCTGCCAATGCAGGAGACATGGGATCGATCTCTGGGCTGAGAAGATCCCACATGCCATGGAGTAACTAAGCCTGTGCACAACTACTGAGCCTGTGTTCTAGAGCCCAGGAGCTGCGACTGCTGAGCCCACGCATCACCACTACTGAAGCCTGAGTGCTCCACAACAAGAGAGTCCACTGCAATGAGAAGCCCTCAAACTGCAGCTAGAGAAAAACCCACACAGCAACAAAGACCCAGCACAGCCAAAAATAAATAACATAAATAAATAAGATTATTTTTTTAATTTAAAAATAAATATTAAAGAAAAGAGGAAATAAAGGGTAGGGGACAGTCTGTGGGATTAAGCCCTTAACCTGTAGGACTGGGCACTAATTCCAAGCAGTTAGTTTCTTGTTGCAGAAAACCCACATATCTGATGTCATAAGTGTTGTGAGAGTGAGAATGAAGGAAAACAGTTTTCTTAGGTACCAATGCATAAAAAATGTTACTACTTTGTATTTTTGGACTCTTAATACATAAAGATGTAACTTTGTGACATTAATAACTGAATTGGAATGGGGACAGGACTGGATGGAGCTTTTATTTTAATCACATTAAAGTGGTAAAAATTCAAATTAGTATGGTATAATTTGGGGATGTCAAATTTAATCCCTACAGTGAACACAAAGAAAATAGTTAAATGATATATACAAAAGGAAATGAGAAGGGAATTAAAGTTTCACTACAAAAAAAAAAATCAACTAAACACAAAAGATATAATACAGGAAACAAGGGGCAAGAAAGCTAAATGCATTCTGAAAACAAAGAGCAAAATGACAGAAGTCCCTCCTTATCATTAATTACTTTAAATATAAACAGTTTAAACTCTCCAATCAAGACAGAGGTTGGAAGAATGGATTCAAATAAACATGGTATAATTATATGTTGTTTACAAGAGACTACTTTAGATCCAGAGACAAAAATAGGCTGAAAGTGAAAAGATGGGAAAAGATATTCCATGGAAATAGTAAACAAAAGAGTTGGCATGGCTATACTAGTGGCTATCAAATATAATAGACTTTAAATCACAAAAGGTTGCAAGAGACAAATGATATTATATATCAGTATATTAATAAAGATTCAACACAGCAAAAAGATGCATAATTATAAAGATTTACACCTAATAATAGGTCAAAGTATCTGAAACCAAAACTGACAGAATTGAAGGGACAAATAAACAGTTCAAAGTAACAGTTGGAGATGTCAATATGTCACTCTAAATAATAAATAAAACAACCAGACAGAAGATGAGTAGGGAAACAGAAGTTGAACAACACATAAACCAACTGGATATAACAAACATATACAGAACACTCTACTCAACAACAAGATACACATTCTTCTCAAATGCACATGGTGCATTCTTCTTCAGAATAGATCATATGTCAGGTCACAATTAAGGCTCAAGAGATTTTAAAAGACAGAAATCAATAATGGCAAGAATGCTGGAAAATGTTCAAATTTATGGAATGTAACAACATACTCTTAAACAAACAATAGGTCAAAAAAGAAATCACAAGGGAAATTAGAAAATATTTAGACAAATGAAAATGAAAACAACACTAAAAAACTTGCAAGGTTCAGCAAAAGCAATGCTAAGAGGGAATTTATAACCATAAATGCTTATAATTTAAAAAGATCTCAAACCAACAACCTGGTTTTATGCCTTAAGGAACTAGAAAAAGAATAAAATTAACCCAAAGTTAGCAGGAAAGAAATATTAGAGAAATATCACTGAAACCAAAAGTTGGCTTTTGGGAAGGATTAGCAAAATTCCCAAACCTTTAGCTAGACTGATCAAGAAAAAGAGAAGACTCAGATGACTGGTAGCAGAAATGAAAGTGAAGACATTACTACCGATTATATAGACATGAAAAGAATTGTAAGAATAGAGTACTATGAACAGTTGCATGCCAACAAATTGGATAACCTAAATGAAATGGATAAAATCATAGAAAAACAATACATACCAACACCAAATTATGAAAAAATAGAAAATCTGAATATACCCACAACTAGTAAATCAGTAACCAAAAACTTCCAGGACAAAGAAAGATCCTGAACCTGATGGCTTCATGCTGAATCCTACATTAAACATTTAAAGAAAAATGTCAGTGCTTCTCAAATTCTAACAAAAAATTGAAAAGGGGACTTCCCTGGTGGTCCACTGGCTAAGAATCCACCATACAATGCAGGGGACCTGGGTTCAGTCCCTGGTTGGGGAATTATCTATACTCTGCAGGGCAACTAAGCATATGTGCTGCAACTACTGAGCACACGCTTCACAACTAGAGATCCTGCCTGATGGAACGAAGATCCAAAGTGCCACAACTGAGACCCAATGCAGCTAAATAATTAAAAAAAAAAAAAACTGAAAAAAGGGGACTACTTCTTAAACTATTCTATGAGCTAAGCATTGCCCTGATACCAAAGCTAGACAAAGATATCACAAGTAAAGAAAACTATAAACCAACATTTTTATGAATATAGGTACAAAAATCCTAAAAAAAAAAAAAAGCAAAACCTAGCAAAACAAATCCACCTGCATATTAAGCAGATTATACAAAATGACCCAGCTGGAATTTATCCAGGAATGCAAGGCTGATTCAACATATAAAAAGCAATCAATGTAATATACTCCATAAGTAAAATGAAGGTGAAAAAACCATATGATCTCAACTGATGCAGAAAAATCATTTGAAAAATCCAATACCCTTTCATGATTAAAAAAAAAAAAAAAAAACTAAAAAAAGGAGGGATAGAAAAAAATTTCAACATGAAAAACCCATTGCTAGATCCATGGGGTCGCAAAGAGTCACGACTGAGCAACTGAACTGAACTGAACTGAACTGAACATCACAGTAAATGGTGAAAGACTGAATGCTTTCCCTCTAAGATCAGAAAAAAGACAAGGTTACCTGCCTCCATCACTTCTATTCACATGTCAATGGAAGTTCCTGCCAAAAATTAGGCAAGAAAATAAATACAAGGCATCCAAACGGGAAAAGAAGTAAAACTATCTCTGTTCCCAGATGGTACATGTAGAAATTTTCTATATTACATGTAGAAAATCCTAAAGATTACAGACATACAGACCTGTTAGAACCAATAAATAAATTAAGCAAACTACCAGGATACAAATTCAGCACACAAAAATTCACTGTTTCTATAGACTGCAATGAATAACCTAAAAATGAAAGTAGGAAAACAATGTACAATAGCACCAAAAATAATTACTTAAGGACTTCCCTGGTGCTCCAGTGGTTAAGAATAATCTGCCTGCCAATGCAGGGAACACAGGTGTGATCCCTGGTCCAGGAAGGGATGTGTGTGCCACAAGGCAACTAAGCCCAGAAGACACAGCTATTGAAGCCTGAGTGCCCTAGAGCTGGTCCTCTGCAACAAGAGAAGTCACTGCAATGAGAAGACCACACACTATAACTAGAGAAAGACCCAGTGCAGCCAGAAATAAACAAAATTTTAAAAATAATTACTTAGAAATAACCAGAGTTCAACTTAATCACAGAAAACAACAAAATACTGCTGAAGGAAATTAAAGACATAGAAAAAAGGGGGAAGAAATAATATAGCCAAAGCAATATACAGTTTTAATGCAATTCCTGTCAAAATATACTTCTTGCAAAAATAGAAAAGCCATCCTGAAATTTATATGGAGTCCCAAATATCCAAAAACAATCTTGAAGAGTAAGAACAAAATTGGAAAATTCACACTTCCTGATTCAAAACTTACTATAAAGCTACAGAATCAAAACAGTATTTTTGGCATTAAGGATAGACCAACAGAAAGGAAGAAAGCCAAGAAATAAATCCTTACACATATGGTCAAATGACTGTCAAAAGATGACAAGACCATTCAATAGGGGAAAGGACAATCTTCTCAATAAATGGTGCTGGTATAATTGGACATCCACATGGAAAGAAATGAAATTGGACCCTTACCTAACACCATATACACAGAATTCCCTGGTGGTGGATGCAGTGGATAAGAATTCACCTGCCAAGGCAGGGGCCTTGGGTTCGATCTCTGGTCTGGGAAGAGTCCACATGCCTCAGAGCAACTAAGCCCACGCACCACAACTACTGAGCCCGCAGTCTGGAGCCCACAAGCCACCACTACTGAAGCTTGTGTGCTCCAGGGTCCCCAGGCCACAACTGATGAGCCCTGCGCTGCAACTACTGAAGTCAGTAGGCCGAGAGCCTGTGCTCCACCACCAGAGACGTGATCGCAGCGGGAGAGCAGCCCCTGCTCTCTGCAACTAGAGAAAGCCCACATGCAGCAATGAAGACCCCGCACACAAAAATAAATAAATAATGACATAAACAAATAAATATAGCAAAGTGTACATGTTGATCTCAGGCAAGGGTTTAAAAAATTAAAAAACACACACATACAAAATTAACTCAAAATGGATAAAAAATCTAAATGTAAGAGCCAAACTATAAAACTCCTGGGGGAAAAAAAACAAAAAAAGCTTCATGATTTTGGATTGGCAATAATTTCTAAGAGATGATACTGAAGGCACAGGTAACAAAAGAAAATATAGACAAAATTGACTTCATCAAAGTTTAAAACTTTTCTGCATCAAAAGACACTATCAAAAGAGCCTAAAGGCATCCCATTTGAAAGCAAGGACTGGAATAGATATTTGTACACACATATTCAAGCAGCATTATTCACAATAGCCAAAATGTGGAAGCAAGCCAAGTGTCCATCAACAGATAAGCAAAATATGATATATGCATACAGTAGAATATCATTCAGTCTTAAAATGGAAGGAAATTCTGACACAGGCTTCAACATTAAGACATTAAGCCAAGTGAAATAAGCCAGTCAAAAAATATGATGTATGATTCTATTCATGAGATACTTAAGGAAGTTAAATTCAAGGAGACAGAAAGTAGCAATGTGAATGGGTCTAATCCCACTGAACTATATAAACATCACTATGTATAATGATATTTTTATGTTACATAGATTTTATCATAATTTTTTAAATGTTTAAAAAGGGGCACAGAAGGGGTTCCCACTGGCCAAATTTGTAACAATTTGAGAATCAAAAAGAACAATTGTTGATTTTAATAGATTAAATCTATGAAAATTCATGAACCAAAAGTGACAATGGGTCAGCTATTATCCCAGCTCTGAACATTGTGAACGAAGTGAAAAATTAAGCATTTATTCTATCTGATAGGAAACTATTATTTCAAATTCACCAAATGATTCCAGTTGTTTAAGAAAAATCCTACTTTACAGAAGAGTACAAACTAATACATACAGAAGGATGGTGGAAATAGAAAATCAATTTACAACCTCTAAGGGAACTTTTGATTAAGGAAAAATTAGTATTTGTTTAAATGAAAGTGAATGATTAGTGGGGAGGGGGATATTTGGATGGATCAAGGTAAAATTACAAATTACTTTCTGACAATAAAGCTGAAATATAAGTTCAAATAGATCAATGAGGCTTTTCTCTCCCCTAATTCAAGGGCCACACCTAATGTCATCAAAGGTGGGAGCCAGATGTATCTTTGGATAGTACCTTTGAGACATCCTTACCCCAAATCAGGAATCCAATTAGCTTTAAGATCTTTAGAGAGAATACAGTATATAATAATTTAGATCAAGCTAAATCATAATGATGAAAGTGAAAGAGGAGAGTGAAAAAGTTGGCTTAAAACTCAACATTCAGGAAACTAAGATCATGGCATTCTGGTCCCATCACTTCATGGCAAATAGATGGGGAAACAGTGGAAAGAGTGACTGACTTTATTTT
The DNA here is from genome assembly GCF_023699985.2 of Odocoileus virginianus. Classification (NCBI taxonomy): domain Eukaryota; kingdom Metazoa; phylum Chordata; class Mammalia; order Artiodactyla; family Cervidae; genus Odocoileus; species Odocoileus virginianus. The sequence continues at coordinate 173,390 of NW_027224295.1, forward strand.
GGGGGGCACCAAAATCACTGCAGATGCTGATTGCAGCCATGAAATTAAAGGACACTTGCTCCTTGGAAGAAAAGTTATGACCAACCTAGATAGCATATTAAAAAGCAGAGACAGTACTTTGCCAACAAAGGTCCATCTAGTCAAGGCTATGGTTTTTTCAGTAGTCATGGATGGATGTGAGAGTTGGACTATAAAGAAAGTTGAGCAATGAAGAATTGATGCTTTTGAACTGTGGTGTTGGAGAAGACTCTTGAGAGTCCCTTGGACTGCAAGGAGATCCAACCAGTCCATCCTAAAGGAGATCAGTCCCAGGTGTTCATTGGAAGGACTGATGCTGAAGCTGAAACTCCAATACTCTGGCCACCTGATGTGAAGAGCTGACTCATTGGAAAAGACCCTGATGCTGGGAAAGATTGAAGGTGTGAGGAGAAGGGGACGACAGAGGATGAGAAGGTTAGATGGCATCTGACTCCATGGACCTGAGTTTGAGTAAACTCTGGGAGTTGGTGATGGACAGGTTGGCCTGGTGTGCTGCAGCCCATGCAGTCTCAAAGAGTCGGGCATGACTGAGAGACTGAACTGAATTGAACTGAAATCATGCCACAAGAAAGCAATCTGATAAGTCCACAAGGAAGAATAGTCTACAAGGCAAAAGTTAATATGATGAAGACTGAAAGATCAGTCAGGAAAAAAGAAAACTCTAATTTCAAAGAGACTTAAATTGGATTTTGGTTTGGACACACTAACTGGAAAGGGCATTTTAGGAGCAACTAGATAATTTGAATAAGAATTATATACAAGTAAACAACAAGGTGCTAGCACAGGGAACTATATTCAATATCCTGTGATAAACCATAATGGAAAAGAATATGAAAAAGAATATATATGTATGTATAACTGAATCACTTTGCTGTACAGCAGAAATTAACATGACATTGTAAATCAACTGTACTTCAAAACAATATTTTAAAAAATTTTGAAAGAATTACATCTAAGATGATATTTAGAAATTATCATTCATTAACTCTGAAGATGTTTTAATGTGTTTTGACTATGGAAGAAAAGAAATTGTCATCCTATCTGTTTTATCAAAACTCCATCCATTTTATTCACCACTTACACTCAGTAACTAACATAATGTAGGCACATAATAGGCACCAGAAGTCTATCTACTGGATGGGTATTTCTGGGGTACACAGCCCCTTTTCCCTCCCTTTTCCTTTCCTGATTCTTCACAGGCAAATTTCTTTGGGGATGTCTACAACACTTCCCAATATCTCAACTGACTGTTCCTCCAGGTTTGGTCTGCCTCCCACTTCTCCACAGAAACAGCTCTCATAAAGGCCACTGGAGTCTCCATGTTATCAAGTCCAAACACGTGTCAGAGTCCTCCCATGCTTGACCTGTCATGAGTTTCTGAGACTACTGGCCATTGTTCTCTTTCTTTTTAAAAATTTTTATTGGAGCATAGTTGATTTACAATGTTGTATTATTTTCTGCTGTATAGCAAAGTGAATCTGTTATACATACACGAATACATATACCCACTCTTTTTTAAGATTCTTTTCCCATAAAAAGAATAATGGCCATTGTTTCCTTAAATGGTTCCTTCCCCTTGGCCTCTGGAACAAATGGACACACTGGCCAGGTTTTTCGTCTTCCCTTCACTCTCTTTCCTCCTCAGTCCCCTTTTGCATTATGCTACTCTCTGGGAGTACTGCACAATTGCACTCATCTCACACGCTAGTAAAGTAATGCTCAAAATTCTCCAAGCCAGGCTTCAGCAATACGTGAACTGTGAACTTCTAGATGTTCAAGCTGGTTTTAGAAAAGGCAGAGGAACCAGAGATCAAACTGCCAACATCCGCTGGATCATCAAAAAAGCAAGAGAGTTCCAGAAAAACATCTATTTCTGCTTTATTGACTATGCCAAAGCCTTCGACTGTGTGGATCACAATAAACTGTGGAAAATTCTGAAAGAGATAGGAATACCAGACCACCTGACCTGCCTCTTGAGAAATCTGTATGCAGGTCAGGAAGCAACAGTTAGAACTGGACATGGAACAACAGACTGGTTCCAAATAGGAAAAGGAGTACGTTATGTCAAGGCTGTATATTGTCACCCTGCTTACTTAACTTATATGCAGAGTACATCATGAGAAACGCTGGGCTGGAAGAAGCACAAGCTGGAATTAAGATTGCCAGGAGAAATATCAATAACCTCAGATATGCAGATGACACCACCCTTATGAGAGCTAGTGAAGAGGAACCAAAAAGCCTCTTGATGAAAGTGAAAGAGGAGAGTGAAAAAGTTGGCTTAAAACTCAACATTCAGAAAACTAAGATCATGGCATCTGGTCCCATCACCTCATGGGAAATAGATGGGGAAACAGTGGAAACAGTGGCTGACTTTATTTTTTTGGGCTCCAAAATCACTGCAGATGGTGATTGCAGCCATGAAATTAAAAGATGCTTACTCCTTGGAAGGAAAGTTATGACCAACCTAGATAGCATATTAAAAAGCAGAGACATTACTTTGCCAACAAAGGTCTGTCTAGTCAAGGCTATGGTTTTTCCAGTGGTCATGTATGGATGTGAGAGTTGGACTGTGAAGAAAGCTGAGCGCTGAAGAATTGATGCTTTTGAACTGTGGTGTTGGAGAAGACTCTTGAGAGTCCCTTGGACTGCAAGGAGATCCAACTAGTCCATCCTAAAGGAGATCAGTCCTGGGTGTTCATTGGAAGGACTGATGCTGAAGCTGAAACTCCAATACTTTGGCCACCTTATGTGAAAAGTTGACTCATTGGAAAAGACCCTGATGCTGGGAGGGATTGGGGGCAGGAGGAGAAGGGGACGACAGAGGATGAGATGGCTGGATGGCATCACCGACTTGATGGACATGAGTTTGAATAAACTCCAGGAGTTGGTGATGGATAGGGAGGCCTGGAGTGCTGCAATTCATGGGGTTGCAAGGAGTCGGACACGACTGAGTGACTGAACTCTCTGGGAAACCTTTCTCATGTTAATAAATCCACTTCTGTTTATAGTCAATCATTCTGAACTCAATAACTCCAGGGTAGACCTATTCTGAATTTTCCAGTTGCTTAATGCTCAGTCTCTTTGGATAGCCCAAAGGCACTTAGTTTTTGGACTAAGTCCAAAATCCAGGATAAGCTTTATGCACTCACCCACCCCACAACCTACCTGCAGGAGAAAAAAACTATTATTCCTGTTCCATCTCATCCTTTGCTCCCAGAAAATGTCGCCAATCCAAGTTAATTACCAATTCTTGTGGTGTCTACCTCCAAAATGTCTCCAAGATCTATTCCATTTTCTCCACTCTCACCTTTCTAGTTTCACCACCACTTTGATTGAATTATCACCATAGCTTTCTAATTTGCCTTGAGTTCTACCCATTCCCACCAGGACATAAATCACATGTCATTTATTCAGCATTGGGTGCTGGGGTTAAAGAGATTCCAGGTAACTTCTGATAGAGACTTTTGAGTACCCAGGGAAGAAGACAAAGTTGTAAAGTCAGCAGGAAGCAGATAGGGAGGAAAAAATTACTAATTGGCAGGCCTTTGACAGACACTGGAAGTACAATGGTAAGTTTACCATCATATATTTTACCATTTATTAATAAGTAGTTTAAAAAAACAAATTTAATTGTGATTGATCATACTTAAACTCTTCAATGGCTTTCCCCTGCTCTTGGAACAACCAACTCAAGTCCAGCAGGCCTTAGGTGGTTCTGGAATCCCTGCCTCCCCTCCCCTTGACCACTCTCCCATCACTCTCTTGGCCTTGGTCTCTTCCTGCATCTTTACTACCTCCAAGGAGGAGGCATTCTGTCTCTGGTCTCAGGACCTGCCAACCTTTCACCTAACCACTTTTCTCCAGTCCCAGAATGAATACTCAGCTGTCTTCTTCACATCCTAAATCAGATCAAACACTTCTACTCTTTGTTCCTGTGGCCCCTGTGTTTATTCTTTACAGTTATTTCTACACTTCCAACCATTCAGCTGCTGCTGCTGCTAAGTCGCTTCAGTCGTGTCCGACTCTGTGCGACCCCCATAGATGGCAGCCCCCCCCCCACTCCTTTGTCCCTGGGATTCTCTAGGAAAGAATACTGGAGTGGGTTGCCATTTCCTTCTTCAATGCATGCAGGCATGCTGAGTCGCTTCAGTCGTGTCTGACTCTGTGCGACCCCATTGGACAGCAGCCCACCAGGCTCCTCTGTCCAAGGGATTCTCTAGGCAAGAATACTGGAGTGGGTTGCCATTGCCTTCTCTGAATCATTCAGCTACTTATTTGTAAAATGATCGCTGAAATATCTGATGGTAAACTCACCGTTCCATTCCCAGGGTCTGTCAAAGGCCTGCAAATTAGTAATTTTTTCCTCTCTGTCTGTTTCCACCAACTTTCTTTGTCTTCTTTCTGGAGTCCTCAAAAAAGTCTCTATCAGAAGTTACCTGAAATCTCTTTACTCCCAGCACCCAACGCTAAGACTACTAACAGAACAAATGACACATGATTAATGTTCCCTTCCTCTCATCCCAGAATAGCTCACTTGTGTTTCAGGCACTTGGTTCTCAGGTGAGCTGAGAAACCAGTGCCTGAAAGGAACCAGACATAGGAATATTGGAGGAAGATGGAAGAGGAAAAAGCTTGGTAGGACAGTTGGGCAAGAGAAGGCCAGGTGACCCCAGTGATGTGAATAAAGGGGGAGGATGGAATGACATGAGAGCAGAGATGAGCAGGGTGCTGGAAACTGTGGGAAGTAGTTTGGATTTTATTCTAAGGGTGATGGGAAACCACTGAAGGATTTTTAAGCAAGAAATTGGCATGATCTAAGTTTTAGAAATAATTATCAGACAGGGACCAACTGTATAGCACTGGGAACTATATTTAGGATCTTGTAATAACCTATCATGGGAAAGAATTTGAATCACTTTGCTGTAAACTTGAAACTAACACAACATTGTAAATTAATTATACCTTGATAAAAAGAAAATAATCCTTCCATTCCTTTGAGGCTTATGGACACCAGTTTGAAAGCTAAAGAAGGTGTCCAAGAAAGAGAAGTCACTGTTCAGTGGCCGAGGGGAGGGTGGTGGTGATGGTCATTAAAGAATATTTTAGAATTTTAAAAGATGGGACTTGGTAGTAGATTTGAATGGTAAAGGACTGGGAGGAAAAGAGGAATTAAAAGTGACCCTTAGATTACTGGGGAAGCAACCAAGTGCTGACTGCACCATTTGGTAATACTGAAAGTAGGAATTTGAGAAGATATAGAGGCTGCTGAGACAAGAATTCCACTTTAGACATGTTGACTTGGAGATGACTTTCCTGGTGACTCAGAGGTAAACAACCCACCTGCCAATGCAGGAGATGTGGGTTTTGAGCCCTGCATAAGGAAGATCCCCTGGAGAAGAATATAGCAACCCACTCCAGTGTTCTTGCCTGGGAAATCCCATGGACTGAGGAGCCTGGTGGGCGACAACCCATGGGGCTGCAAAAGAGTCAGACATGACTTAGCAACTAAAACAAACAACAAACAAATTAAGTATGCTCAGAGAGAGATCAGGGGTGTAAATGTAAATTTAGGTGTTGTCAGCATAGAGATGGTGGTTTTAAGGTCATAAGAATGGATGATATCAACTAGGGAGATAACAGGATAGAACCCAAGTTCCCCCTACATTTAAAATCAGGTATAACAGTGAGGTCATCCAAAGACACTGAGAAATAACCACCAGATAGAGGAAAAAGTCAGGAAATTATATTTCAAGAAGCCAAGAGAGGGAATTCCCTGGCAGTCCATTAGTTAGGACTCTGGGCTTCCATTGTAGGGGGCCCAGATTCCACAAGCCATGTGGTGGGAGGGAAAAAAATCAAAAGAAATTTGGATGTAAAAGAGGAAATATTAAGCTACATCAAATGTTGCTAAGAACCAGGTAAGAGCCTTTTAGATTTGACACTGTGGAGATCCTTGGCGACTTTGACAAAAGCAGTTACAGAGGAGATGGAAGCCTGACTGGAGTGGGTAAGAAGGGAACAGGTGCTGATAAGGTAGAGACACTGTCTGGTAAACATTTTCCAAGGAGTCTGAAACTGACATTTAAGCAGAGAGAGGGTTTGATTATAGGAGTGACAATGATAAGGGAAGAACAGACAGGACCCAAGGTACAGAGAGAGAAGAGAGCTTTTGGTGAGAGCAGGGACTTCTGCTCTATTGTAACAGGTGAGATAATAAGTCTTAAGAATCAGTGTCTTCACTAAGAAGGGTGTGGCTGAGAGCAGGCCCTTGAGAAGTAGTGCTCCAATGCTTCCATAACTAACACCTGCTCAGGTATCAGCTCTGGTATCACCTCTTTATGGGCCTTCTCTGACTCCCATTGATGCCTCTTCCAGTTACCACACACCTAGTGTTTCTTCTAACATGGCACTTAGGAAATATTTGCAGAATGAATCATATTTGACAAACAGAGTCCATCATTTTTTAACACCTCATTCCTCTATAGGACAAAATTATTTTCATAAATCAAATGTATTCATTAACTTCATGTTAATTTCATATCATTCTGGCTTTGAGATTTGGGATCTCTGACTTAATCTTCCTGATTCTATTAGCAACCAGCACTTGAAAGGATTAGCTCTGTGATTTATGAACAATCCATTCATGTCTTTATTTCATCAGCCCCCATTCCCCCAGGGCAAGGCATGACAGGACAGAGACAACCCACCCTTCAGTCTTTTAATATAGAACATATTTTTGTTGTGGACATCTGGAACACCAGGGACTGGAGAGGAAGAGATTACCCTGGGGTCCTGCCTCCTGCCCCCACACAAAACTACACTCATGGTCTGCTGATGTCATAGAGAAACATGCCTCAAGCCTGGGGATGACTCAAGGGCAGGCATGCCCCCCTATTTCCCTTTAGCCTTGGTCATTCTGGACTCCAGTCGTGGGTCCATGACCTGTCCCTTCACCCATTTACCCCACCATCTAAGGTAGCTCTGATTCCTGTGAGTATTCCAAACACACAAAAAAGCATGGTAGCAAGCACTGGGCATTGTCACATTGTTACATTTTCTTTCTTATTTTAATTTTTTTTAACTTTAAGGTCATACTTTATTTAATCTAATATATCCATATTATTATTTCAAAATGTAATCAATATAAAGATTAAGATATTTTACATTGCTTTTCATATCATGTCAAACTGATATGAATACCTTACAATACCTCTCTGTTGGACTAGCCTCATTTCAAGTGCTCGATTGTTAATGGAGCTATGCCTACCTTATTAGATAGTGCAGATCTAGACTAGGAAATACATGATTATTAAACTCAATAGGGGGATTAGGGAAAAGTTCTAAGAAATATAAAATTTTGTGTGAAGTTTCAATTAAAGAACTTGGCATTGGGAAAAACTATTTAGAAAAGGAGAGGATAATGAAATATAAACTCTCATTGGTGGAATGGGAAAGGTTTCTTTTTAAGGAAAGGTAACTAGAAATTAGAGTGGAGAAAGACAAAAGTAGTTTTCATTCCTGATATATATAACTCCTATGCTGTATGTTGGGGTCAGTAAGTTCTACAAGTAAAAATGTGTATAACTAGAGTCTTTTTTAAATTTAATTGTTAATTAATTAATTGTTTTAATTGGAGGCTAATTACTTTACAATGTTGTGGTGGTTTTTGCCATACATTCACATGAATCAGCCATGGGTGTACATGTGTTCCCCATCCTAACACTCCCTCCCATCTCATTCTCCACTCAATCCCTCCATCCCAGTGCACTAAGCCCTGAGCACCGTGCCTCATGCATCAAACCTGGACTGGTGATCTATTTCACATATGATAATATACATATTTCAAAGATATTCCCTCAAATCATCCCACCCTTGCCTTCTCCCACAGAGTCCAACAGTCTGTTCTTTACATCTCTATCTCTTTTGCAGTCTCTCATATGGGGTCATCCTTACCATCTTTCTAAATTCCATATATATGCATTAATATACTGTGTTGGTGTTTTTCTTTCTGACTTACTTCACTCTGTCTAATAGGCTCCAGTTTCATCCACCTCATTAGAACAGATTCAAATGCATTCTTTTTAATAGCTGAGTAATATCCCATTGTGTATATGTACCCACAGTTTTCTTATCCATTCGTCTGCCGATGGACATCTAGGTTGTTTCCATGTCCTAGCTGTTGTAAACAGTGCTGCAATGAACATTGGGGTACACATGTCTCTTTCAGTTCTGGTTTCCTTGGTGTGTATGCCCAGCAGTGGGATTGCTGGGTTGTATGGCAGTTCTATTTCAGGTTTTTAAGGAATCTCCACACTGTTCTTCATAGTGGCTATACTAGTTTGCATTCCCACCAACAGTGTAAGAGGGTTCCTTTTTCTCTGCACCCTCTCCAGCATTTATTGTTTGTAGACTTTTTGATAGTAGCCATTCTGACCAGTGTGAGATGGTACCTCATTGTGGCTTTGATTTGCATTTCTCTGATAATGAGTGATGTTGAGCATCTTTTCGTGTGTTTGTTAGCCATCTGTATGTCTTCTTTGGATAACTGTTTAATTCTTTGGCCCATTTTTTGATTGGATCGCTTAATATTCTGGGATTGAGCTGTAAGTATTTCTTGTATATTTTTTGAGATAATTCTTTGTCAGTTGCTTCATTTGCTATTGTTTGCTCCCATTATGAAGGCTGTATTTTCACCTTGCTTATAGTTTTCTTCATTGTGTAAAAGTTTTTAAGTTTAATTAGGTTCCATTTGTTTATTTTTGCTTTTATTTACATTACTCTGGGAGGTGGGTCATAGAAAATCCTGCTGTGATTTATGTTGTAGAGAGTTTTGTCTATGTTTTCCTTTAGGAGTTTTATAGTTTCTGGTCTTACATTTAGATCTTTAATCCATTTTGAGTTTATTTTTGTGTATGCTGTTAGAAAGTTTTCTAGTTTAATTATTTTACAAGTGGTTGACCAGTTTTCCCAGCACAACTTGTTAAAGAGATTGTCTTTTCTACATTGTATATTCTTGCCTCCTTTGTCAAAGATAGGGTGTCCATAGGTGCGTGGATTCATCTTTGGGCTTTCTATCTGTTCCCTTGATGTATATTTCTGTCTTTGTGCCAGTACCATATTGTCATGATGACTGTTGCTTTGTAGTATAGCCTGAAATCAGGTGGGTTGACTCGCTCCAGTTCCATTCTTCTTTCTCAAGATTGCTTTGGCTATTCGAGGTGTTTTTTTCGTAATTCCATACAAATTGTGAAATTATTTGATCTAATTCTCTGAAAAATACCATTGGTAGCTTGATAGGGGATTGCAATGAATCTATAGATTCTGCTGGGTAGTATACTCATTTTCACTATATTGATTCTTCTGATCTATGAACATGGTATATTTCTATATCTATTTGTGTCATCTTTGATGTCTTTAAGCAGTGTTTTATAGTTTTCTATATATAGGTCTTTTGTTTCTTTAGGTAGATTTATTCCTAAGTATTTTATTCTTTTCATTGCAATGGTGAATGGAATTGTTTCCTTAATTTCTCTATTTTCTGTTAGTGTATAGGAATGCAAGGGATTTCTGTGTGTTAATTTTATATCCTGCAACTTCACTGTATGCACTGATTAACTCTAGTAATTTTCTGGTGGAGTCTTTAGGGTTTTCTATATATAGGACCATGTCATCTGCAAACAGTGACAGTTTTACTTCTTCTTTTACAAACTGGATTCCTTTAATGTCTTTTTTGGCTCTGATTGCTCTGGTCAAAACTTCCAAAACTATGTTGAATAGTAGTGGTGAGAGTGGGCATCCTTGTCTTGTTCCTGACTTTAGGGGCAATGCTTTCAATTTTTCACCATTGAGGATAATGTTTGCTGTGGGTTTATCGTATATGGCTTTTATTATGTTGAGATAGGTTCTTCCTATGCCTGCTTTCTGGAGGGTTTTTATCATAAGTGGATGTTGAATCTTGTCAAAGGCTTTCTCTGCATCTATTGAGATAATCATATGGTTCTTACATTTCAATTTGCTAATGTGTTGTATCATGTTGATTGGTTTGTGAATATTGAAGAATCCTTGCATCCCTGGGATAAAGCCCACTTGGTCATGATGTATGATCTTTTTAGTATGTTGTTGGATTCTGTTTGCTAGAATTTTGTTAAGGATTTTTGCATCTATGTTCATCAGTGATATTGGCCTGTAGTTTTCTTTTTCTGTGGCATCCTTGTCTGGTTTTGGTATTAGAGTGATGGTGGCCTCATAGAATGAGTTTGGAAGTTTACCTTCCTCTGCAATTTTCTGGAAGAGTTTGAGTAGGATAGGTGTTAGCTCTTCTATAATTTTTTGTAGAATTCAGCTGTGATGCTATTGGTTCCTGGGCTTTTGCTTGTTGGGAGATTTCTGATTACAGTTTCAATTTCTGTGCTTGTGATGGGTCTGTTAAGATTTTATATTTCTTCCTGGTTCAGTTTTGGAAAGTTATACTTTTCCAAGAATTTGTCCATTTCTTCCAAGTTGTCCATTGTATTCACATATATTTGCTGATAGTAGTCTTTTATGATCCGTTGTATTTCTGTGTTGTCTATTGTGATTTCTCCATTTTCATTTCTAATTTTGTTGATTTGATTTTTCTCCCTTTGTTTCTTGATCAGTTTGGCTAATGGTTTGTCTATTTTATTAATCTTCTCAAAGAACCAGCTTTTAGCTTGTTGATTCTTGCTATGGTCTCTCTCTCTTTTTTTTTTTTTTTTCATTTATTTGTGTCCTAATTTTTGTTATTTCTTTCCTTCAGCTAATCCTGGTGTTCTTCATTTCTTCCTTTTCTAGTTGCTTTAGGTGTAGAGTTAGGTTATTTATTTTATTTCTCTCCTGTTTCTTGAGGTAGGCTTGTATTGCTATGAACCTTCCCCTTAGCACTGCTTTTACTGAATCCCATAGGTTTTGGGTTGTTGTGCTTTCATTTTCATTCGTTTCTATGCATATTTTGATTTCCTTTTTATTTCTTCTGTGATTTGTTGGTTATTCAGAAGTGTTTCATTTAGCCTCCATGTGTTTGTATTTTTCAGGGTTTTTTTTTTTTCCCCCTATAGTTGACACCTAATCTTACTGCATTGTGATCAAAAAAGATGCTTGAGATGATTTCAAATTTTTTTTAATTTACCAAGGCTAGATTTATGGCCCAGGATGTGATCTATCCTGGAGAAGTTTCCGTGTGCACTTGAGAAAAAGGGGAAATTCATTGTTTTGGGGTGAAATGTCCTATAGATATCAATTAGATCTAACTGGTCCATTGTATCATTTAAAGTTTGTGTTTCCTTGCTAATTTTCTGTTTAGTTGATCTATCCATAGGTGTGAGTGGGGTATTAAAGTCTCCCACTATTATTGTGTTACTGTTAATTTCCCCTTTCATATTTGTTAGCATTTGCCTTACATATTGCAGTGCTCCTATGTTGGGTACATATATATTTATAATTGTTATATCTTCTTCTTGGATTGATCCTTTGATCATTATGTAGTGTCCTTCTTTGTCTCTTTTCACAGCCTTTATTTCAAAGTCTATTTTATCTGATATGAGTATTGCTACTCCTGCTTTCTTTTGGTCTCCATTTGCATGAAATATCTTTTTCCAGCCCTTCACTTTCAGTCTGTATGTATCCTTAGGTTTGAAGTGGGTCTCTTGTAGACAGACATATATAAGGGTCTTGTTTTTGTATCCATTCAGCCAGTCTTTGCCTTTTGGATGGGGCATTCAACTCATTTACATTGAAGGTAATTATTGACATGTATGATCCCATTGCCATTTACTTTGTTGTTTTGGGTTCAAGTTTATAAACCTTTCCTGTGTTTCCTGTCTAGAGAAGATTCTTTAGCATTTATTGAAGAGCTGGTTTGGTGGTGCTGAATTCTTTTAGCTTTTGCTTGTCTGTAAAGCTTTAGATTTCTCCTTCATATTTGAATGAGATCCTTGCTGGGTACAGTGATCTGAATTGTAGGTTTTTCTTTCATCACTTTAAGTATGCCCTGCCATTCTCTTTTGGCTTGAAGAGTTTCTATTGAAAGATCAGCTGTTATCCTTATGGGGATGCCCTTGTGAGTGATTTGTTGTTTTCCCTTGCTGTTTTTAATATTTGTTCTTTGTGTTTGATCTTCATTAATTTGATTAATATGTCTTGGCATGTTTTGCCTTGGGTTTATCCTGTTTGGGTCTCTCTGGGTTCCTTGGACTTGGGTGCCTATTTCCTTCGTCATTTTCAGGAAGTTTTCAATTTTTATCTCCTCAAGTATTTTCTCAAGGCCTTTCTTTTTGTCTTCTTCTTCTGGAACTCCTATGATTCAAATGTTGGGGCATTAACATTGTCCCAGAGGTCTCTGAGGTTGTCCTCATTTCTTTTCATTCATTTTTCTTTTTCCTCTCTGCTTCATTTATTTCCACCATTCTATCTTCTACCTCACTTAAACTATCTTCTGCCTCTGTTATTCTACTGTTGGTTCCCTCCAGAGTGCTTTTGATCTCATTTATTGCATTATTCATTATATATTGACTTTTTTATTTCTTCTAGATCCTTGTTAAACTCTTCTTGCATCCTCTCAATCCTTGTCTCCAAACTACTTATCTGTAACTTCATTTTATTTTCAAAATTTTGGATCATTTTTACTATCATTATTCTGAATTCTTTTTCAGTTAGACTCCCTATCTCCTCTTTTGTTTGGTATGGTGGGCTTTTATCGTGTTCCTTTACCCTCTGAATATTTCTCTGTCTTTTCATCTTGTTTAGGTTGCTGTGTTTGGGATGGCCTTTCTGTATACTGTAAGTTTGTGGTTCCTCCTTATTGTGGTGATTCCTCCCTGTGGGTGAGGTTGGACAAGTGGCTTGTCAAGGGTTCCTGGTTAGGGAAGCTTGTGTCAGTGTTCTGGTGCATAGAGCTGGATCTCTTCTCTCTGGAGTGCAATGAAGTGTCCAGTAGTGAGTTTTGAGGTGTCTATGGGTTTGGTGTGACTTTTGGCCGCCTGTATTTTTGTGCTCAGGGTTATGTTCCTGCTTTGTTGGAGAATTAGCTTGGTATGTCTTGCTCTGAAACTTTGGCTCTTGGGTGGAGCTTGGTTTCAGTGTAGGTGTGAAGGCTTTTGGATGAGGTTTGTCATTTAATGGTCCCTGGAGTCAGGAGTTTTCTGGTGTTCTCAAGTTTTGGATTTAGGCCTTCCTGCCTCTGGCTTTCATTCTTATTCTTATAGTAGCCTCAAGACTTTTCTATCCATACAGCACCTATGATAAAACATTTAGGTTTATGGTGAAAAGATTCTCCACAGTGAGGGACACCCAGAGAGGTTCATAGAGTTACATGAGGAAGAGAAGAGGGAGGAGGGAGATAGAGGTGACCAGGAGGAAAAGAGGGGGAATCAAAAGGGGAGAGAGCAATCTAGCCAATAATCAATTCCCTATTTGTTCTCCATAGTCTGGAACACTCAGAGAAGAGAAGAGGGAGGAAGGAGATAGAGGTGACCAGGAGGAGAGGAGGGGGAGTCAAAAGGAGAGAGACCAGTCTAGCCTGTGATCAGTTCCCTAAGTTTTCTCCACAGCCCAGAACACCCAAAAGAGATTCACAGAGTTAAGTAGAGGAGAGAACGGGGGAGGGAGGAGATACAGGTGACCTGGGGGATAAAAAAAAGGAGAGTTACAAGGGAGAGAGCAATCAAGCTAGTAATCACACTCCTAAGTAAAAATGGGTACTGAAGATTGGATTCTTAACTGTACAGAATTGATAACAAATACCAAAAAGCAAAGATTAAAAATCTAGAGTAGAGGTTAGTGAAGTGAAGTCTCTCAGTCATGTCCGACTCTTTGGGACCCTGTGGACTGTAGCCTACCAGGCTCCTCTGTCCATGGGATTCTCCAGCCAAGAATACTGGAGTGGGTTACCATTTCCTTCTCCAGGGGATCTTCTCAACCCAGGGATCGAACCCGGGTCTCCCACATTGGAGGCAGACGCTTTAACCTCTGAGCCACCAAGGAAGCCCAGAGTAGAGGTTAGATTCTCTAAAATACAATATTTTTTTAAATGCAAAAGTTATATAAAAATATGAAATTTGCTTTAAAAATGGTCTTTTCTTTTTTCAAGGTAATAATAAGTTTTAAAAATAAAAAAAAAAAATGATAATAGTAAAATATATCTAGGAATTTCTCTGGAGCTGTTGAGGGCAGTGTGTGGTCAGTTCAGTTTCAGATAGTTCCTTGTTCCACCTTATACTTCTTCTCAAGGTCTATAGGTCCCTTCCAATGTAGCTAGTACTAACTAGAGGGTTTTAATCTGTTGTGCCTGTCACTTCCAAAGCTATTCCCTCTTCTTTGTTTATTTTGGCTTCCTCTGTTTGCAAGTCTCTTCAGTATCTAACTTCCGCCCTGACACAAGGGGGCGAAGGTGGTCATTTATTTAGGCTCACTTGTTCAATTGTGCTGCAGGGAGGGAGGAACACTGCAAAGAAATATCACTGGCGTGTGTGGGGAGTGCTCAAAGTGTCTGGGCCACACTGGGCTTGCCCCTGCTCACAGAATGTGTGCTTTCCTGGTCTACACTGCTCAGGCCCCAGGTTGTTCTGCCAGGGAACTGCCTAAGGAGGGCCCTGGGTTGTGAGCACTTCCTAGATCTACACCACTCTGGTTCAGGTTCTTGGGTACCCCCACAAAGACACAGACTCAGTTGGGCCTGCATTTTGTGCCCTTCCCAGGTCCGAGCAGCTCAGGTGACCAGGTGGTTGGAGAGCGCACTCTTCCCAGCTGGGCGGTGCATCTTATCACCTCCCCATCCCAGCTGCTTGGTTTCCTGTGTGCACAGCGGATGCACCAACTCAGGTGTGCTGTGTGTCTCTTCTGGGGCGCTGATCTCTGGCTGCGACCCTCCTGATGGATGTCAACCATCCAGGATCCCAGGAAGACTTGGTTAGCAACTGGGAGCCTACTCGCAGTTTGGTAGGGGATGCTGTCTCTGGGGCCGAGTTTGCCCGTTGTCTTCCCGCTCTGGCTGTCGCCCTCCTGCTTCTCTGCCTCTGGTGGGGATGGGCTGGTCCACAGCTGGCTAACTCTCCTCTGGTATTCGCTCAGTCCTTTGTTCTGTGAGCAGGCCCAGTAGTGCCTTAGGTTAGAGCTTTTCGCAGGAAAGTTCTCTCTCTCTCTTTCCTCTTTTTTTTTTTTACCCCTCTCTGGGTATCCCACATTTAGGTTGCTATCTCATGTTAGCTACCTCAGATTGCCCTCAGGGCATTCAGAGATGGCCCCTACCCTAAGCAATGCAGCCCATGCCTCCCTGTTCAGCCCCTGCTTGCTGGGCTGCTTCTCCACTGGGAGTGCAGTTAGGCATGTAAACTGTGGGGTTTATTAATTTCCTTTTTCCTCCTGGCTATGTTGCCCTCTGAGATTCCAAAACTCCCCACAGACCCGCCTGTGAGAGGGTCTCCTGGTGTTTGGAAACTTCTCCTTTTTTAAGACTCCCTCCCCAGGATGGGTCTCCTTCCATAACTCTTTTGTCTCTCATTTTACCTTGTATATTTTGTCCTGCTGCTGCTGCTGCTAAGTTGCTTCAGTCGTGTCCAACTCTTTGCGACCCCATGAATCGCAGCACGCCAGACCTCCCTGTCCATCACCAACTCCCAGAGTTTACCCAAACTCATGTCCATTGAGTCGGTGATGCCATCCAACCATCTCATCCTCTGTCATCCCCTTCTCCTCCTGCCCTCAATCTTTCCCAGCATCAGGGTCTTTTCAAATGAGTCAGCTCTTCGTATCAGGTGGCCAAAGTATTGGAGTTTCAGCTTCAACATCAGTCCTTCCAATGAACACCCAGGACTGATCTCCTTTAAGATGGACTGGTTGGATCTCCTTGCAGTCCAAGGGACTCTGAAGAGTCTTCTCAAACACCACAGTTCAAAAGCTCAATTCTTCTGTGCTCAGCTTTCTTTATAGTCCAACTCTCATATCCATACATGACTACTGGAAAAACCATAGCCTTGACTAGATGGACCTTTTTTGACAAAGTAATGTCTACTTTTTAATATGATGTCTAGGTTGGTCATAACTTTCCTTCCAAGGAGTAAGCATCTTTTAATTTCATGGCTGCAATCACCATCTGCAGTGATTTTGGAGCCCCCCAAAATAAAGTCAGCCACTGTTTCCACTGTTTCCCCATCTATTTGCCATGAAGTGATGGGACCAGATGCCATGATCTTAGTTTTCTGAATGTTGAGCTTTAAGTCAGTTTTTTTTTTCACTCTCCTCCTTCCCTTTCAACAAGAGGCTCTTTAGTTCTTCTTCCCTTTCTGCCATAAGGGTGGTGTCATCTGTATATCTGAGGTTATTGATATTTCTCCTGGTAATCTTGATTCCAGCTTGTGCTTCATCCAACCCAGCGTTTCTCATGATGTACTCTGCATATAAGTTAAATAAGCAGGGTGACAATATATAGTCTTGACGTACTTCTTTTCCTATTTGGAACCAGTCTGTTGTTCCATGTCCAGTTTTAACTGTTGCTTCCTGACCTGCATACAGATTTCTCAAGAGGCAGGTCAGGTGGTCTGGTATTCCCATCTCTTTCAGAATTTCCCACAGTTTATTGTGATCCACACAGTCAAAGCCTTTGGCATAATCAATAAAGCAGAAATAGATGTTTTTCTGGAACTCTCTTGCTTTTGTCAATGATCCAGCAGATGTTGGCAATTTGATCTCTGGTTCCTCTGCCTTTTCTAAATCCAGCTTGAACATCTGGAAGTTCATGGTTCATGTATTGCTGAAGCCTGTCTTGGAGAATTTTGAGCATTACTTTACTAGCATGTGAGATGAGTGCAGTTGTGCGGTAGTTTGAGCATTCTTTGGGATTGGAATGAAAACTGACCTTTCCAGTCCTGTGGTCACTGCTGAGTTTTCCAAATTTGCTGCCATATTGAGTGCAGCACTTTCACAGCATCATCTTTCAGGATGTGAAATAGCTCAACTGAAATTCCATCACTTCCACTAGCTTTGTTCATAGTGATGCTTTCTAAGGCCCACTTGACTTCACATTCCAGTATGTCTGGCTCTAGGTAAGTGATCACACCATCATGATTATCTGGGTCATGAAAATCTTTTTTGTACAGTTCTTCTGTGTATTCTTGCCACCTCTTCTTAATATCTTCTGCTTCTGTTAGGTTCATACAATTTCTGTCCTTGATCGAGGCCATCTTTCCATGAAATGTTCCCTTGGTATCTCTAATTTTCTTGAAGAGATCTCTAGTCTTTTCCATTCTGTTTTTTTCCCTCTATTTCTTTGCTTTGATCACTAAGGAAGACTTTCTTATCTCTCCTTGTTATTCTTTGGACCACTGCCTTCAAATGGGAATATCTTTCCTTTTCTCCTTTGCTTTTCGCTTCTCTTCTTTTCACAGCTATTTGTAAGGCCTCCCAAGACAGCCGTTTTGCTTTTTTTGCATTCTTTTCCATGGGGATGGTCTTGATCCCTGTCTCCTGTACAATGTCATGAACCTCCTGTCCATAGTTCATCAGGCACTCTATCAGATCTAGTCCCTTAAATCTATTTCTCACTTCCACTGTATAATCATAAGGGATTTGATTTAGGTCATACCTGAATGATCTAGTGGTTTTCCCCACTTTCTTCAATTTAAGTCTGAATTTGGCAATAAGCAGTTCATGATCTGAGCCACAGTCAGTTCCCGGTCTTGTTTTTGCTGACTGTATAGAGCTTCTCCATCTTTGGCTGCAAATAATAAAATCAATCTGATTTTGGTGTTGACTATCTGGTGATGTCCATGTGTAGAGTCTTCTCTTGTGTTGTTGGAAGAGGGTGTTTACTATGACCAGTGTGTTCTCTTGGCAAAACTCTATTAACCCAGGAGTGATATACTGATTTTGTCATATTACCTGGAATTGTGGCTTCAAGATAACACATTTCCCTGCACATTTAGAGCTGTGTAAAGGCTCTTATAGTGGACAGACACTGTACTGTTTGAGGAGCAAAGATTTCAGTGGAGAGTGCTCTGTGAATGTATTTTGCCAAGCCTGTTTTTACCCTGATTAGGTGAAACATAGTCAGGTGACCTCTCAGCAAGAAACAGCAAGCAGACTGTTTCATGAGAAGTGAAGTTGCTCAGTTGTGTACAGCTCTCTGAGATCCCATTGACTGTAGCCTGCCAGACTCCTCCATCCAAAAAATTTTGCAAGCAAGAGTACTGGATTGGGTTGCTATTTCCTTCTCCAGGGGATCTTCTCAAGCCGGGATCGAACTCAGGTCTCTTGCCCACATTACAGACAGACGTCTTACCCTCTGAGCCACCAGGGAAGCCTGCCTGATTCCTTGAACCCTCAACTACTTCACCAAAGCTTTTCTAGGGTTGAAGAGTAGAATGAGCCTGTGTTCTGCTGGCAGGTCAGATGCTGCAGCTATCCAAGTTTCACAGGGCAAATGACTGCTTTTTGACATCTTACTCCAATTCCAGGTGCACAAAAACACGTCTCCCTCAGTTTCCAAGCTGTGTAAATTCATTATTTCTAGGACACAAAGTATTTATCCATGAATGTTGACTCCTGTATTTGTTTTTACCCTGATGAGGGTAAAACTACTGTCAGAGGGCCTCCCAGCAAGAAAGGGCAAGCCGCGTGTTTCTCTCAGAAAACAGAAATTCTTGATGAAACTGGCTGTCATAAAGTAGGGAAAAATGCACCAGTGTGTTTTTTCTGTCAGGTTGGAGACTGCAAGTATTCCGGATTCTTCATTTGATGAAAATGCTGCTTTCTCTTCAGGCACCCAGTTCTAGGTTCAGAAAAACTTTCCCCACAGGTGTGGAAATGTGCAAAGACACTCCTAGGTCATATTGGACCATTCATTCACTTAGAAAGCACTCAGGAAGGAGTGTTCTGTGAGTTCTTCTGCCCTTCCTGTTGTTACCTTGAGTGGGTGAAATTACACTGTCACATGACTTTGTAGCATTAACAAGTCAGTGCCTGGGCTTTGAGAAGGCACACATACTTCAGCAAAGCTGCGGTCGTAAGGAAGAGAAAAATGAACCCGTGTGCATTTCTTTTAGACTTAAGATGGCAACCACCCTGCAGTCACACAAAGACATGCTGCCTCTGCCATTAGGCTGCAAATCCCATGCAAACAGAAACAAATGACCCTGTAGTTAGAAAGCTGTCTAAGAGAGCCCAAGGACAGAAGGCACCATTCCATGAGTAAAGCATTCAGTGGGGAGTGTTCTGAGAGTGTTGACTCCCATACCTGTTGCTAGCCTAATTTAGTGAAACTGAACTGGGTGATGACTTCCCAGTAAGAAGTGGCCAGCAATATGTTCATTTCAGAAAACTCAAATAAGGGACAAAAGCTTTTGTCATAACAAACAGAAATATCACCCAGTGTGTTTTTGTGGCTGGTTTGAAGCTGCAACTATCCAGTTTTCACAGGAGGAGTATACTGACTTTTCCATAATGCCTTTATTTCCACCCTCAAGATAACACATCCCCCTGTACATTTAGAGCTGTGTGAAGACACCCCTAGTGTGCAACACTGTACTGTTCGCTGAGCAAAGATATGAGTGGAGAGTGCTTTGTGAATGTGGGTGACCAAGTCTATTTTTAACCCTGATTAGGTCAAGCATACTGTCAGATGACCTCACAGCAAGAAGTGACAAGCAGTCTGATCCATAAGAAGTGAAGCGCTCAGTCGTATGTGACTCTTTGGGATCCGATGGGCTGTAGCCTATCAGTCCTCCATCTATGGAATTTTCCAGGCAAGAATACTGGAGTGGGTTGCCATCTCCTTCTCCAAGGGATCTTTCTGACCCAGGGATCAAACTCAGGTCTCCCACATTGCAGGCAGATGCTTTACCCTCTGAGCTATCAGGGAAGCCTGCCTGATTCATTGAAAACTCAACTACTTAACCATGACAAATATTTGGGGAAACTATGTAAACAGTGACAGATTTTATTTTCTTACACATGCCTTACAAGTAACTCATGGGTTAGACTAAGGTAGCTGCTGAGTTCAGTAAAGAAACAGAAAAGAAAAAGAAGCCAAAGTTCTTTCCATCTCACTTGCATCTCACTTGCTCACCCACCTAGCTTTCCATGGCAGAACGTATAGCTTTAGTGATGTGCTCAGATTCTGAGAGTCACACACAACATATTTCTGAATGTTGTGGAGGGTTGAACAGGACACACTGGATCCTTCTTTGTGGACACTGGTTTGAGCAGACTTCTGTGACTTCTTAGTAGTATACTCCTGCTACCCTGGATAGGTGGCAATGGAATCTGAGATGAACTCCTAACAAGGAGTTCAAAGGAGGTTGTTTCTTAGAAAAAACTCAAGTGCCAGACTAAGGAAACCGTTGAACTGAATAAATCTAAAGAAATCAAAGTGGTTTTTGCTTGTCAGTCTGCAACTAACTAGCTTTCAGAGGTAGATGGTACAACTTTGGTGATGAGGCTCAGATTCCAAGATTCACTCACAGCATGACTCTGAACAGTGCAGAAACTTAAACAGCACATGATAGATCTTTCCTTGGGAACACTGGTTTGAGCAGAATTCTGGGACTAGTTCATACTATATCTAAGTAGTCTGGTTAGGTGAAAGTGTACTCTGAGATGTACTCTGAGATGTTCTTTGAGTTCCAAGTGGGGTGTTTCTTTCAGAAAACTCAAAGATTAGATGAAAGAATTTGTTGAACTGTATACAATATAAGCAACCCATGAGTTTTACAACATTCACACACAAAATGTTTCTGATGAGGGTAAAGACACAAATAGAGCACACTGGTTCCTTCATTGTGATTATAGGTTTGAGCACAAAGTTCTGTGAGTAGCTAGTATTATATATAGTAAGAACTAACCTGGTTAGGGGAAATATGCAGTCAAAGATGACCTCCTAGTGATTATTTCCAAGCCAAGCAGCCCTTTCCTTTTGGAACACTCAAGGGTTAGCCTAAGGAAGTTGTGAAACTGAATAAAAGAAAAGCAATCAAAGTGGTTTTCAACAAACTTTCAGTCTATTACTAACAGGTTCTCTGAGGCAGAAAATACAACTTTAGGTAAAGAGGGACATCATTCAAGGCTCACTCACAGAATGCTCCTGATGAATGAAAGATACAGACAAAGGACACTGCTTCCTTCAGGGAGAATACCGGTTTGAACAGAGAGTTCTGTGACTAGTGAGTAACCCAGGTAGGTGAAAGGTCACTCTAAAGTGACCTCCTAACAAGGAGTTCCAGGCAGGCTGATTCTGACCTATAACTCAAGTGTTAGACTGAGGAAGCTGTTGACCTAATAAAACTAAAGAAACCAAAGTATTCATTGCCTGTCAGTCTGCACCTAACTAGCTTTGAGAGGTAGATGGTACTACTTTTTGATGAGGCTCTGATTCCAAGATTCACTCTGAACAGCATAGAAACTTAAACAGGTGTAAATCCATGGCTGATTCATGTCAATGTATGGCAAAAACCACTACAATATTGTAAAGTAATTAACCTCCAACTAATAAAAATAAATGGAAAAAAAATAAAAAATTTTAAAAAAGAAAGAAAGAAACTTAAATAGGACACAATGGATCCTTCCTTGGGAACACTGGTTTGAGCAGAGTTTGGGACTGGTTCATGCTATAAGTAACCTAGTTAGGCAAAATTACTCTGAGGTGTCCTCCTAACAGAGTTCCAAGTGGTGTGTTTCCTACATAAAATTCAAGGGTTAGATGGAAGAATTTGTTGAAATGAATACAATGAAAGCAACCAACGAATTTTACAACATCCACACAGAATGTTCCTGATGAATGCAAAGACACAAACACAGCATACTGGTTCCTTCACTGTGAATACCAGTTTGAGAACATAGCTCTTTGAGTAGCTAGTATTATATCAAAGCTAACCTGGTTAGGGGAAAAATCCAATTAGAGAGGACCTCCTAACAAATTATTCCAAGCAGCATGTTTCTTTAGGAAAACACAATGGTTAGTCTAAGAAAATTGTTGGACGTAATATAACAAAAGCAACCAAAGTGTTTTTCAACTAACTTTCATTCTATGATTATCAAGCTTTCAGAGACAAACAAACAAACAACAACAACAAAAAAAACAGCTTTATCATAGAGCATCTGATTTCATTGTTCACACACAGAATGTTCCTAATGAGTGAATGCAAAGGCAGAAATAAGACTTCTGGTTCTTTCAGTTAGAGTACTGATTTGACCAGAGAGTTATGTGTCTAGTTAGTTGTATACTTATAACTAACCTGCGGTGAAAATATACTCTGAGAGGACCTCCTAACAATTATTTCCAAGCCCATTCCTTACATAATACTCAAGGGTTAGACTAAGGAAGTACCTGTATTCTTCAACTAACCAGTCTACAACTAACTAGCTTTCAGGAGCAGGAAATATAGCTTTAACCAAGAGTTTCCAATTTCAAGATTCACACACAGCATGTTTCTGAACAGTGTAGAGACTTAAATAGGACACACTGGATCCTTCTTTGCGAACACTGGTTTGATCAGAGAGTTGTGTGAATAGTTAGTATTCTAACTATAACTAACCTGGTTTGGTGAAAATGTACTTTGAGATGACCACCTAACAAGGTTCCAAGAAAACTGTTTCTTTCAAAAAACACAAGAGTGAGACTAAGGAAGTTGTGGAAATGAATTAAACAACAACCAAAGCATTTTTCAAGGAACTTTCAGTCTACAACTAACTAGCTTTCAGAGGCACTAAATACAGCTTTGCCAAGAGTCTCAGATTTCAAGAATCTCATGCAGCATGTTTCTGAGCAGTGTAGAGACTCAAACAGGACACAGTGGGTCCTTGTTTGTGAACAGTGCTTTGAACAGAGCTTCTATGACTAGTTAGTACTCTAGCTATAATTAACTTGGTTAGGTAAAATGGACTCTGAGTTGATCTAAGAAGGAGTTCCAGCAGCCTGATTCATTCAGAAAAATCACTTGTTAGGTTAAAGAAAGTGTTGCACTGAATAATAGAAAGGCATCCAAAGAGTTTTCAAGTCACTTCTAGTGTGAAACTAACTAGCTTTCAGAGATAGAAAATAAAGCTTTTACCAACAGACTCTGATTTCCAGGTTCACACACAGTTTGAGCAATGTAGAAACACATACAGCTCACACTGAGTAGTGTGAGCAATAGCCGTTGAGAACAGAAGCCCTAGCTTGCACCTTGCTCTGGCTCTAACCCTTCCATGTCCAGCCATGCCTTCCACCAAGGCAGTGAGTGAGTGAGTGAAAGTCCCTCAGTTGTGCCTGACTCTTTGCAACCCCATGGACTATACAGTCCGTGGAATTCTCCAGACCAGAATACCGGAGTGGGTAGCCTTTCCCTTCTCCAGGGAATCAAACCCAGGCCTCCCGCATTACAGGTGGATTCTTTACCAGCTGAGCCACAAGAGAAGCCCCCACCAAGGCAGTGGCTACCAGCATACCCAGGGAAAGATGAGCACTGAATACACTTCAGTGTTAGCATATGTTAGCAAACTACAGAGACATAAAGATGACATAAGGATGTTCTCACACAAGCACAGGCCTTCATGGCTGGGAGAGGTAATTTTTCACCTAATTTCATAAAGTTAGTAAAAAGACAGAAGAATTATCTTCAAACAAAAGAGCAAAAAAGAAGAAAATAGCAAACAAACAAATGAAACCTTAAAAAACCAACAAATGAAGCAAAAAGTCCAAAACCATATTAAGAATGCTAACTGAATTAGGGGAAACAGTAGATAAATACAGGGAGATTTTAATAAGAAATTAGAAAACAAAAGAAGAACCAGTAACAACTGAGAATATAGTATCTGAAATTGAAAATACAGTAGACGGGGACTTCCCTGATAGTCCAATATTTAAGACTGCCCCTCCACTGCAAGGAGTATGGGTTCAATCTTTGACCTGGGAGCTAAGTTTCTGCATGTTGCACAGTGTGTCCAAGAAAAGAAGAAATGAAGAAAGAGATATATATATTTTTTTAATACAATAAGGCAAGTCAACAAGATGGTGGAGGAGTAGAAGAATGTGGAATATATCTCTCTCCAAGGATGCACCAAGAACACATCTTCAGAGGCAGAAGTTGTCACAGAGCACCAGCTGAGTACTGGCAAGTCTCCCTGACCACTGGAAAGAAATATATAGATCCATGCACAACTTGATAGGAAGAAGGGAGAAGGAAGAGAAGAGTGAGTGGGATCAGACCTGTACCTGGGGGTGGGGCAGGTACCACCTGGAAGCTGAAGCAGAGGAGAGATCCTCACATCTGGACCAATTGGATGGGAGAGAATGGAGCATTTGAGGCTGTCAGGGAGTGATGCAACTGGTTTGTGACAGTCTGAATGGTGTGAGAACTACACAGATGATCCATGCTGTGGCCCTACTTATAACAGACAGGAACAGGAGTCAACTGGTGGGCATGGTGACTGGGAGCTGGAGCATGCGGATTGCAAAGAAATCTCAAGGTGAGGACTGCTGTTGATGTGGGCAGAGGGCATGTGGGGATGGTAGGGAGGAAATTTGCAGTGGGGATGAGGAAAACCAGGCAGCCATGGAGGCAGAGTGCTACTGCTGAGTCACATCGGGAAATGAAACCCCCATTAGAGCCTCTCCCCCCCCACATGCCAGTTATGGGCAGCTGATCAACGGTGGAAGACCCCCAGTGAGGGCAGACTTTTTAGTGCCTGATGTGTCAAGCAATAGAGAAAGACGAGCCGTGGAGACCCTTGAGTGCCAGCTGCAGAGGCTAGAAAAGACTCCTCATAGAGCCACATTTCCTGCACCCATGGCCATTGACTTCCCCGTGTACCTGGCGCCGCTGAGGTCCCCATGACCCAAACAGCCACACCACTTCCACGAATGGACCTCGCTGGGGCAGACCAAACCCTCCAGGGCAGCCCTGGGTGCGAATTCCTAGAGATGACCCACATGCAGAAGTGGGAATAAAACAACAATTGAGCTCCAGGGGTGGAAGAACTAAGGAAGGGATCCACCAGCTGTACAAGCTGCAGATTAAATCCACATGATCAACTAGGTAGACTCTGTGTCTGTGGAATATATAAAAGGACAATGAGTGTTCCCACAAAAGATAACACTGTAGCTCTGGCAACTGTGGACGTTGGAAGCAAGTACACATGAAAGTAGGACAAGAGTAGAGTCTGAGCTGTCCTCACAGCAGGTTCACAGACAGCATTCCTCAGTACCGGAAACACTCCTAGGGAAGTGGAAGTAGGCTGTGGCTCACAGTGGGGGAAAGGAAACTGACTGCTGAGACCTGAGAAAACATTTATTATTTTTTGTGTTTTGATTTGCTTTGCAGTTGGTTCTGTTTTTTTTTTTCTATTCTTTTTTCTTTGTTGTTTTGGTTGCTGTTTACATTATTATTATTATCCCTATTTAGGCTTTTGGGAATTATTTTTAATCACACATTTTATTTATTTTATATATTTCTACTTCTAGTTTGGCTTTCTGTGGTTTTCTGTTTTTGCTTTTTGTATTTCTTTTTTTAGTTTTTGTTTCTTCTTGCAGTTTCCCCTTTTATTGTGTATAAATCTTTTTTATATATGTCTATTTATCTTTGCTTTTCTATATTTTTTTTATTCACCATGTTTCTTTCATTTTCTTTGCTTTATTCCTCAATTGACACTCTAGTCTCTTGTTTTCTGTTTTGTGTTTTACTTAGCTTTATTTTTAACTGATGAGAGCATTTTTTGTTTCTTTTGATAGCTAGGTCACTCTCTTATACTTTATTTTCTTTGGATGCTTTTGGTTTCATGTGTGTGTGTGTGCATTCCTCTATTTTTGTTTCTATCTGTCTGATTATGCTTTCATCATTTGTGGCTTCGTTTTGTCTCCTGCTTTGCCTGTTTGTGCTAACCCCCTTTATCACCACAGCACACTGCTTGTGCGGCCTTGCTTCCCTAATCAGAAGTTGGCCTGAGCCTCTAGGGCGGGGTTGTTGAGTCCAGGACTCTAGACCATCAGAGAATTTCTGACCCCAGGGATTATTCATCAGTGAGAACTCCCACAAAGGTCTCCACTCAAATCCAACACCCAGTACTGCTCAAGTGCCTACAGCATCCAGTGCTGGATACTTCACCCAAACAACAAACAAGACAGGAATATAAACCAAATTATCACAGACAGGATGCAAGACACCCCAAAACACACCACATCACATGATCTTTCCCATCAGCGGGAAAAAGCTCACCTCCTCCCACCAGAATGTGGGCACAGGTCCCTTCCAACACAAAGTTGACAGTATCCACTAGACCAACAATGCTCACTGGGGACAGAGACCAAAAGCAAGAAGAACTGTGACCCTATAGCCTGAGGAATGGAGACCACAAACACAGTAAGTTGAACAAAATGAACAGACCGAGAAATACTGTGCAGATGAAGGAACAAGGGAAAAACCCACAAGACCAAATGAACAAAGAGGAAACAGGCAAAGTATTCTGAAAAATAATTCAAAGTAATGATAGTAAAAATGATAGTAATGATAGTAAAAACCATCCAAAGTCTCAAAAATAGAATTGAAAAAATGCAAGAATCATTTAGCACATTTAACAAGGATCTAGAAGAAATAAAGAGCAAGCAATCAGTGATGAACAGCAAAATAACTGAAATTAAAGATTTTCTATAAAAGATAAAAAGCAGAATAACTGAGGCAGAAGAATGGATGAGTGTGCTGGAAGACAGAATTGTGGAAATAACTGCTGAAGAGCAGAATATAGAATGAAGAATGTAAAGAATTAAAGATAGTCTCAGAGAGCTCTGGGACAATGTTAGACACACCAACATTCAAATTATAGAGGTCCCAGAGAAAGAAAAGGAAAAAAAAAAGGAAAAAACCTACAAGATTACTCTACTCAGCAAGGACCTCATTCAAAATAAATAGAGAAATCAAAAGCTTTACAGACAAGCAAAAATTAGAATTCAGTACCACCAACCCAGCTTTACAACAAATACTGAAGGGACTTCTCTCTGCAGGAAACACAAAGGAAGAAAAAAGCCTACAGAAACAAAATAAAAGCAATTAAGAAAATGACAGTACGTACATTCACTATGTGCTCAGTCCTGTCTGACTCTTTGTGACCCCATGGACTATAACCCTCCAGGCTCCTCTATCCATAAATTTTCCAGGCAAGAATACTGGAGTGGGTTGCCATTTCCTTCTCCAGGGGGGGTCTTCCTGACCCAGGGATTGAACCCACATCTCTTACATCTCCTGCATTGGCAAATGGATTCTTTACCACTAGTGCCATCTGGGGAGCCTACTAATAAATGCATATATATCAGTAATAGCTTCAAACATAAATGGATTAAACACCCCCCCCCCCAAGAAAAAGGTACAGACAGAGTGAATGGATACAAAAATAAGGGCAATTGTGTTCTGGGGCATTAGGCCTACATTTGTTTTAAAGAGGCTTGTATATTCTGAGACTGACTGATAAACGACAAGGCTGCAAAACTTTGTCATTATAAAGCTGAATTTTAAAGTACAGCACCAAAAAAAAAAATCTATGAATAAAGATATGTATAAAAAGCAAGATAAAAGGAATAGTGAAAATTAACTTCACTGAAAAGCATTACATGTTGTTTAATAAATTACCAAATTTCATATAAAATTCCATATTATTTTTTGCTATTGTTGTTCAGTCACTAAGTCATGTCTGACTCTGTGACCCATGGACTGCAGCATACCAGTCTTCCCTGTCCTTCACTGTCTCTCATAGTTTGCCCAAATTTATGTCCATTGGAGTTTATGCTTTCTAACAATCTCATCTACTGCCACCCCCTTCTCCTGTTACCTTCAATTTTTCCCGTCAGAATCTTTTCCAGTGAGTCAACTCTTTGTATCAGGTGGCCAAAGTATTTGAGCTTCAGTTTCAGTATCACTCCTTGTGGTACATATTCAAGGATGACTTCCTTTAGGATTGACTAGTTTGACCTCCTCACAGCCCAAAGGACTCTCAAGAGTCTTCTCCAGCACTACAATTGAAAAGCATCAATTGTTTGGTGCTCAGCTTTCTTTATGGTCTAACTATCACATCCATACAGGACTACTGGAAAAACCATAGCTTTGACTATATGGGTATTTGTCAGCAAAGGTATATCTCTTCTTTTTAACACACTGTCTGGGATTGTCATAGCTTTCCTTCCAAAGAGCAAACATCCTTTTTTTTCCCCCCATTTATTTTTATTAGTTGGAGGCTAATTACTTTACATCACTGCAGTGGTTTTTGTCATACATTGAAATTAATTAGCCATGGATTTACATGTATTCCCCATCCCAGTCCCCCCTCCCACCTCTCTCTCCACCCGATCCCTCTGGGTCTTCCCAGCAAACGTCCTTTAATTTCATGGCTGCAGTCACCATCTGCAGTGATTTTGGAGTCCAAGAAAATAAAGTTTGTCACTGCTTCCACTTTTTCCCCATCTATTCACCATGAAGTGATGTTATTATTTGCCATGATCTTAGCTTTTTGAATGTTCATTTTTAAGCCAGCCTTTTCACTCTTATCTTTCACCCTCATCAAGAATTCCTCTTCACTTTCTGAATTGGAGTGGCATCATCTGCTTATCTGGGTTGTTGATATTTCTTCCTGGCAATTTTGATTCCAGCTTGTGATTCATCCAGCCTGGCATTTCACATGAAGTACTTGGCATAGAAATTAAATAAGCATGGTGACAATATACAGCCTTGTCATACTCCGTCCCCAATACTGGACCAGACTGCTGTTCCACATTCCGTTCTAACTGTTGCTTCCTGACCTGTATACATATTTCTTGGGAGACAGGTAAGGTGGTCTGGTTCTCCCACCTCTTCAAGAATTTTGCACAGTATGTTGTGATTGAAACAGTCAAATGTTCTAGCATAGTCAATGAATCAGAAATAGATGTTTATCTGGAATTCCCTTGCTTTCTCTATGATCCAATGAATGTTGGCAATTTGATCTCTGGTGCCTCTGCCTTTTCTAAATTCAGTTCTGTGCACCTGTTATTTTTTGGTTCAGGTACTGCCTAACTTGAAGGATTCTGAGCATTGCCTTGCTAACACTGAAATGAGTGCAGTTGTACAGTAGTTTGAACATTCTTTGGCATTGCACTTCTTTGGGATTGGAATGAAAACTGATCTTTTCCAGTCCTGTGGCCACTGCTGAGTTTTCCAAACTTGTTGACAGTAGTGAGTGCAGCACTTTAACAGTATCATCTTTTAGGATTTAAATATCTCAGCTGGAATTCCATCATTTCCACTAGCTTTGTTCGCAGTAATTCTTCTTAAGGTCCACTTGACTTCACACTTCAGGATGTCTGACTCTAGGTGAATGACCACATCATCCAGGTCATTAAGACCATTTTTGTATAGTTCTTCTGTGTATTCTTACACCTCTATTTAATGCCTTATGCTTCTGTGAGAACCATACTATTTCTGTCCTTTATTGTGCCCATTTTTCAATGTTATGTTCTCTTGGTATCTCCAATTCCTTGAAGAGATCTCCAGTCTTTCCCATTCTATTGTTTTCCTCTATTTCTTTGCATTGTTCACTTAAGAAGGCCTTCTTATCTCTTTTTGCTATTCTCTGGAACTCTTTTATTCTTTAATCAGCTATTTGTAAAGCCGCCTTGTGGAAGTGAAAGTCACTCAGTCATGTCCGACTCTTTGCGACCCCATGGACTACTACAGTCCATGGAATTCTCTAGGCCAGAATACTGGAGTGGGTAGCCTTTCCCTTCTCCAGGGGATCTTCCCAACCCAGGGATTGAACCCAGGTCTCCCACATTACAGGCAGATTCTTTACCAGCTGAGCCACAATAGAAGCCTCCTTAGACAATCTTTTTGCCTTTGCAGGAAGCATTTCTTTTTCTTGGGGACAGCTTTGGTCACCACTTCCTGTGGTGTTGCCAACAATGTTACAAGCCTCTGTCCACAGTTCTTCAGGCACTCTGTTTACCAGATCTAATCCCTTGAATCTATTGGTCACCTCCACTGTATAATCATAAGGGATTTGATTTAGGTCATACCTGAATGGTCTAGTGGTTTTCCCTACTTTCTTCAATTTAAGCCTGAATTTTGCAATAAGGAGCTCATGATCTGAGCCACAGTCAGCTCCCAGTCTTGTTTTTGCTGACTGTATAGGGCTTCTCCATCTTTGGCTGCAATGAATATAATCATTCTGACTTCAGTATTATCCATCTGGTGATGTCCATGTATGGAGTTTTCTCTTGTGTTGTTGGAAGAGAGTGTTTGTTATGACCTGCATGTTTCTTGATTAAACTCTGTTAGCCTTTGACCTGTTTTATTTTGTACTACAAGGACAAACTTACCTGTTACTCCAGGTATCTCTTGACTTCCCACTTTTGCATTCCAATCCCTATGATCTTTTTTTGGTGTTAGTTCAAGAAGGTATTGTAGATCTTCTTAGAACCATTCAACTTCAACTTCTTCAACACTGGTAGTTGGGGCATAGACTTACTGGGTGTTGAATGGCTTATCTTGTATATGAAGTGAGATCATTCTGTCATTTTTGAGACCACACACAAATGCTGCATTTCAGACTCTTTTGTTGACTATGAATGCTATTCCACTTCTAAAGGATTCTTGCCCACAGTAGTAGTAGTAGTCATCTGAATTAAATTCACCCATTTCCATCCATTTTAGTTCACTGATTCCTAAGATGTTGATGTTCACTCTTGTCATCTCCTACTTGACCATGTCCAGTATACCTTGATTCATAGACTTAACATTTCAGGTTCCTAGGCAAAGATATTCTTTATAGCATCAGACTTTCACCACCAGATACATCCACAACAGAGTATCGCTTCCATTTTGACCAAGTCTCTTAATTCTTTATGGAGCTATTAGTAATTGCTCTCTGCTCTTCCCCAGTAACATCTATAGGACTCCTTTTGGCCCCCTGGGGGGGCGCTCACCTTCTGGTGTAATGTCTTTTGCCTTTTACACTGTTCATGGGGGCTTTGTGGAAAGAATACTGGAGTGGATTGCCATTCCTTCCTCTAGTGAACCGGGTTTCCCAGGTGGCGCTAGTGGTAAGAATTCGCCTGCCAATGTGGGAAATGTAAGACATGCAAATTTGATTCCTGATTTGGGAAGATGCCCCTGGAGGAGGGCACAGCAACCCCTTTAGCTCTTTCCTGGAGAAACCCTTGGACAGAGGAGCCTGGTGGGCAACAGTCCTAGGGTCACAGAGTTAGACATGACTGAAGTGACTTAGCACAGCATTTCTAGTGGGCCATGGTTGGTCAGAACTCTCCATTATGACAAACCAGTCTTGGGTGCTCCTGCATTGCCTGTCTCATAACTTCACTTAGTTATCCTGACAAGGCTGTGATCCATGAAGGGGATATTTTTAATCACAGTCAATAGAAATATATTTTTACAGATCTTGCTTTTTCAAATACAGTCTTGTAGTGGTTCTATATCACTAAAGCTTATGATTTTTCTCAAGTAGTATTTTCATCTACATCTTTGTGGGTCAATACTCATTTAAAAACTTTCAGCAGGATTTTAAAAAATAACTTAAATCAACTCAGAGGGATAGCAAAACTTTTTAGTGATATCAGTTCAGTTCAGTTCAGTTCAGTCTCTCAGTCATGTCTGATTCTTTGCTGAATCCCAGCATGCCAGGCCTCCCAGTCCATCACCAACTCCCGGAGTTTAACTCAAACTCATGTCCATTGAGTCAGTGATGCCATCCAGCCATCTCATCCTCTGTCGTCCCCTTCTCCTCCTGCCCCCAATCCCTCCCAGCATCAGGGTCTTTTCCAATGAGTCAACTCTTCGCATGAGGTGGCCAAAGTATTGGAGTTTCAGCTTCAACATCAGTCCTTCCAATGAACACCCAGGACTGATCTCCTTTAGGATGGACTGGTTGGATCTCCTTGCAGTCCAGGGGACTCTCAAGAGTCTTCTCCAACACCACAGTTCAAATCTTCGGCACTCAGCTTTCCTCACAGTCCAACTCTCACATCCATACATGACCACTGGAGAAACCATAGCCTTGACTAGATGGACTTTTGTTGGCAAAATAATGTCTCTGCTTTTTAATATGCTATCTAGGTTGGTCATAAATTTCCTTCCAAGGAGTAAGCACCTTTTAATTTCATGGCTGCAATCACCATCTTCTGTGATTTTGGAGCCCCAAAAAAATAAAGTCTGACACTGTTTCCACTGTCTCCCCATCTATTTCCCATGAAATGATGGGACCAGATGCTATGATCTTAGTTTTCTAAATGTTGAGCTTTAAGCCAACATTTTTACTCTCCTCTTTCACTTTCATCAAGAGGCTTTTTAGTTCCTCTTCACTTTCTGCCATAAGGGTGGTGTCATCTGCATATCTGAGGTTATTAATATTTCTTCTGTGATATAATGGTCTATAAAATGAGATGGCAACTGAAAAATTCAGCTATTTCTACTTTCTTAATCTTGCTTCTTAAATTAGTTGTTAAGCATTCTATTGATCTGGCAAGAAATCTGATTAGTAGAAAGAAATGTACACTTGTGCATATTTTAAACACATTTATTTTCAAATTCTATAGTATATACTGTATGGTAAATATAGATCATCCTTAAACCAAAGTTAATTGAAGGAATAAAGCTTGGTTCAGTCATCAGTCACTCATTCATATCCGACTCTTTGTGACCCCATGGACTGCAGCACGCCAGACTTCCCTGTCCATCACCATCTCCTGGAGCTTACTCAAACTCATGTCCATCAAGTCGGTGATGCCATCCAACCATCTCATCCTCTGTCACCCCTTCTCCTCCTGTCTTCAATCTTTCCCAGCATCAGTGTCTTTTCCAATGAGTCAGTTCTTTACATCAGGTGGCCAAAGTATTGGAGTTTCAGCTTCAGCATCAGTCCTTCCAATGAATATTCAGGGTTGATTTCCTTTAGGATTGACTGGTTGAATCTCCTTGCAGTCCAAGAGACTCTCAAGAGTCTTCTCCAACAACACAGTTCAAAAGCAGTAAAAGAAAGAGCCAAAATACATGAATGACTGCTTTCTAGTGAAGGTCCCCAGCTCCAACTAATGGAGGGTTCAATCTTTTCCATGGTGAAAATGATTGCCTTTTGAGGAAATTACCTGGAACCAAACAAGAAGTATGTGTTTAAGAAAGGCTTTTGGGGAAATTTGTCACATGAAACAATGTGTTGAATTATGGTAACAGTGCTGCATATGCCTGTGGGTCACAGTAAATTCTAAAATGAGAAAATGTAGAATAGATTCCAATTGAGTACATTTTCTATTTTAGGGTGTCCTCAGGCATTGGTTTTGAGAACAAACTGGCCAGGAGACAGTGGTAAGTGTGGGGAGCAGGAAAAGAAATTTCATTATATCACCAAGAGGAAATAGCTGAGGCTCTAAACACAGAGAGTAAAACTGTCCCAAAGAATGACATCTTGGGGTTTGGTGCATGTTTCTAGGGTTGAACTGAGTGATAAAGTCTTAAATCAGGATTCTGCATATACTGCCTATTTGTCTCATTTGATTCATTGGCCTTTGAGACTCTTTAAGGAGAAACAGTATTGCTTTAGAAACAAATTATTTTGATTCACGTTGAGAGCTCCAAGTCACATCTCTTCCTTTTTCTGATGAGCATCTGAAGTTACACTAGAAGTGGGAAGAAACATAAAGAGAAGGAGAGAAAGGCAGCATTTTACCTAGAAGTGAGACATCAGTACATTTTTGGCACCAGAAACACAATACCTAATACTGTAAATGTCATTTATTCAACAGTCATTTTTCAGCATTTCTGACATGGTAACACTTTAGTAGACATTTGAGCTATAAAGATGAATTGAAGATGTTTCTGCCCAAATGAGACATATTCTAAGGGGGGATATGGACTGATAAGGAAATTGGGACAACAAAGTATCCTTTCTCTGATGAATTTGCTGGAGACGTCTGGAAGGGGAGGTGTACCTAACCCACATCAGGGACAAAGGGGAAAGATCGAAAATATTTTTTAAAAGGGGGAGGGTGAGCCAAGTTTAATTATCAGATAAATTTACTTGGAATTTCTTCCACTGAGTTGTAACAAGTAGTTATATCAATGCTATTTAAAGATGAGCTAGTATTAAGCCTTGAAAGTCAAACTGGAGGGTTTAATTTAATAGTAATGAGAGATCATTTAAGTTTTTAAGCTGGGAGTGAAAAATATGATCAGTTCAGTCAGGTCAGTTACTCAGTCATGTCTAACTCTGTGACCCTGTGGACTGCAGCATGCCAGGCTGCCCTGTCCATCACCAACTCCCAGAGTTTACTCAAACTCATGCCCATCAAGTTGGTGATGCCATCCAACGATCTCATCCTCTCTCATCCCCTTCTCCCCTGCCTTCAATCTTTCCCAGCATCAGAGTCTTTTCCAATGAGTCAGTTCTTCACATCAGGTGGCCAAAGTATTGGAGTTTCAGCTTCAGCATCAGTCCTTCCAATGAATATCCAGGGTTGATTTCCTTTAGGATTGACTGGTTTGATCTCCTTGCAGTCCAAAGGACTCTCAAGAGTCTTCTCCAACACCACAGTTCAAAAGCATCAGTTCTTTGGTGCTCAGATTTCTTTATAGTCCAACTCTCACATCCACAAATGACTACTGGAAAAACAATAGCTTTGACTATATGGACCTTTTTCAGCAAAGTAATGTCCCTGATTTATAATATGCTGTCTAAATTGGTCATATATTTCTTCCAAGGAGCAAGCTTCTTTTAATTTCATGGCTGCAGCCACTATCTGCAGTGATTTTGGTGCCCCAAATATAAAGTCTGTCACTGTTTCCATTGTGTCCCCATCTATTTGCCATAAAGTGATGGGACCTGATCATGATCTTAGTTTCTTGAGTGTTGAGTTTTAAGCCAATATTTTCATTCTCTTTCATCAAGAGGCTCTTTAGCTTTTCTTTGCTTTCTGCCATAAGGGTAGTGACAACTGTGTATCTGAGGTTATTGATATTTCTCCCAGTAATCTTGATTCCAGCTTGTGCTTCATCCAGCCTGGCATTTCATATGATATACTCTGTATATAAGTTAAATAAGCAGGGTGACAATATACAGCCTTGACGTACTCCTTTCCCAATTTGGAAGCAGTCTGTTGTTTCATGTCCATGTCCAGTTTCTTCTTGACCTGCATACAGATTTCTCAGGAGGCAGGTCAGGTGGTCTGGTATTCACTTCTCTTTAAGTATTTTCCAGTTTGTTGTGATCCACACGGTCAAACACTTTGCTTTGGAATAGTTGATAAAGCAGACATAGGTGTTTTTCTCGAATTCTGCTGCTTTTTCCATGACCCAACCGATGCTGGAAATTTGATCTCTGGCTCCTCTGCCTTTTCTAAATCCATCTTGAACATCTGGAAGTTCATGCTTCATGTACTGTTGATCTTGGATTGGAGAATTTTGACCATTACATTACTAGCCTGTGAGATGAGTGCAATTGTGAGTAGTTTGAGCATACTGTGGAATTCTCTTTGGGACTGGAATGAAAACTGATCTTTTCCAGTCCTTTGACACTGCTGAGTTTTCCAAATTTGCTGGCATATTGAGTGCAGCAGTTTCACAGCATCATCTTTTAGGATCTGAAATAATTCAGCTGGAATTCTATCACTAGCTTTGTTTTTAGTGATGCTTCCTAAGGCTCACTTGACTTCACATTCCAGGAGTGTATCTGGCTCTAGGTGAGTGACCATACCATCATGGTTATCTGGGTCATTAAGACCTTTTTTATATAGTTCTTCTGTGTATTCTTGCCACCTTTTCTTAATATCTTCTGCTTCTGTTAGGTCCATGTCCTTTATTGTGCCCATCTTTGCATGAAATATTCCCTTGGTATCTCTAATTTTCTTGAAGAGAACTCTAGTCTTTCCCATTCTTTTGTTTTCCTCTATTTCTTTGCATTGATCACTGAGGAAAATATGATAGAAATTATTTTTAAGCACTTCTGTCAGTAGGGTAATTAAGCAACGGGGATTGGAGGTAGGAAGGTAAGCTATTAACTTGTATTGTCAGCAACTTAAGTGTGAGGACATGGTCTAAATTTAGGATGGTGGTAATGGGGAGAGCATCCATTGTCAGAATGTAAATCTGAATTCTGAAATTGTCTAAAATGTTTTTTTCCTCATGAATGGGCATATGATTAAAACTAGAGGAGAGAAGAAAGCTATGAAACCATCAACAAGAATGACCAACTGCTAACTGGTTCAAAGTCTATGAAACTCTTGAGATGAAAGTACAGAACTTGAAAGAAACATGGAAATAGATGTAAACAGAAAAGAAGACAAAGGATGTTTTCCCAAGGAAGATAACTAGTGTTAACTTACATGTCCATTTATTCCTTTAATAGTGCTGTGGCTGCATTTATTTGTTTTAGTGTTATGAAAAGATTCCAAAAGAAAATAAGAATGATTATATTTCTTAAAACCTGGCACTGAATAATGTGAATATGTCCAATAGAAATTTGTTAGTTAAAATAAATCTTAATATACCTCATGATTGACAGATATTTAAAAATATATATATATTTACTTGGTTGCACCAGGTCTTAGTTGTGGCATATGGGATCTTCAGTCTTCACTGTACCAAACAGGATCTTTAGCTGCAGAATGCAAAGTCTTAGTTGTAACAGGTAGGATCTAGCTCCTCAACTAGGTATCAAACTCAGACCTCCGGAATTGGGATTTCAGAATCTTAGCCACTGGATCACCAGGAAAGTCCTCAGTTCAGTTCAGTTGCTCAGTCATATCCAAATCTTTGCAATCCCACGGCCTGCAGCATGCCAGGCTTCCCTGTCCATCACCAGCTCCTGGAGCTTGCTCAAACTTATGTCCATCAAGTCAGTAATGCCATCCAACCATCTCATCCTGAGAAAAATATGATATAAATTATTTTAAGTGTTTCTGTCGGTAGGCTAATTAAGCAAAGGGGATTGGAGGTAGGGAGGTAAGCTGGTAACTTACCTTGTCATCCCGTTCTCCTCCCGCTTTCAATCTTTCCCAGCATCAGGGTCTTTTCCAATGAGTTAGTTTTTCCCATCAGGTGAACCAAGTATTGGAGCTTCAGCTTCAGCATCAGTCCTAGTAGATGCTATTTTAATACCAAGTGATCTTTAGAAGAAAAATGTGTTATGTGGCACTAAGTATAGTCCTAGTGTGAGAATTAAGCCGACTAAATTTTTTCTGTCATGATTAATATAAATAAACGGAAGAAGAAACTACTTATTGAGTAATTGAGTACTTCAGATATTCCAGACTTTGTACTAGGGCTCTACTGCAACAAACCTTTTCTTGCATTAGAGTGTGTATATATCACATTCTATCTTTTTAGTTAGAAAAGTTAATGGAATGATGTTAGTTTATCTAACAAATAAGACTGTTACATGAGCAATTTTGAAAAATAGTTTAAAGTCTAAAAGTAAGTGTTCAGATCAATATGAAAAATTTTAGGCAAGTGATTTGTAATGGCATATTCTTGATTATATGAATTTTTACCTTAATTTATATGTAGGCTACCTTGGGAATGATTGAGGGAAGGAGGAGAGGATGAGATGGTTGTATGTCATCACCAACTCAATGGACATGAGTTTTAGCAAACTCTAGGAGATAGTCAAGGATAGAAAAGACTGGTGTGCTGTAGATCATGGAGTCTTCGCAAAGAGTTGGACATGACTTGGTAACTGAACAACAACAAAATGTGTAGATATACGTAACCATAATATTCTTAGCTGGGGAAGGAAATGACAACCCACTCTGGTATTCTTGCCTGGAGAATTCCATGAACAGAGGAGCCTGGCAGGCTACAGTCCATGGAGTCATAAAGAGTCAGACACAACTGAGTGACTAAGAAATATTCTTAGCATTCTCTTCTTGCAAAATTTGAATTTTATTCCCACATTTATCAAAACTGTTCCATGAAAATATAAGTATTGGTCTGACCAAAGAATTCATTTGGAGTTTTCCACAAGATGTTACAGAAAAACCCAAACAAACTTTTTAGTCAGCCTGATATTTCAAAATATGGGGCACAAATACTATGCATTTTGTGAAATAATCCTGTGTGTTACACATTTTCTGAAAATATATTTCCAGTATAAAAAAACAAAACAAACCTTTCATTTCAAGATCCAAATATTTATTCTTTGTTCAGCATGAGAAGACTTGGAACCTATAGGGTGTTTCTCAGAAAGAGCCAAAAATATTTTTAATAAATCCTAAGTACCAAGAACTGATAGACAGAGTGCCTGATGAACTATGGGCAGAGGTTCATGACATTGTACAGGAGATAGGGATCAAGACCATCCCCAAGAAAGAGAAATGCAAAAAAGCAAAATGGCTGTCTGAGGAGGTCTTACAAATAGCTGTGAAAAGAAGAGAAGTGAAAAGCAAAGGAGAAAAGGAAAGATATTTCCATTTGAATGCAGAGTTCCAAAGAATACAAGGAGAGATAAGAAAGCCTTCCTCAGCGATCAATGCAAAGAAATAGAGGAAAACAACAGAATGGGAAAGACTAAAGATCTCTTCAAGAATATTAGAGATATCAAGGGAACATTTCATGCAAAGATGGGCTCGATAAAGGACAGAAATGGTATGGACCTAACAGAAGCAGAAGATATTAAGAAGAGGTGGCAGGAATACACAGAAGAACTGTACAAAAAAGATCTTCACGACCACAGATAATCACGATGATGTGATCACTCACCTAGAGCCAGACATCCTGGAATGCGAAGTCAAGTGGGCCTTAGGTAGCATTACTATGAACAAAGCTAGTGGAGGTGATAGAATTCCAGTTGAGCTATTTCAAATCCTGAAAGATGATGCTGTGAAACTGCTGCACTCAATATACCAGCAAATTTGGAAAACTCAGCAGTGGCCACAAGACTGGAAAAGGTCAGTTTTCATTCCAATCCCAAAGAAAGGTAATGCCAAAGAATGCTCAAACTAGCACACAATTGCATCATCTCACACACTAGTAAAGTAATACTCAAAATTCTCTAAGCCAGGCTTCAACAGTACATGAACTGAGATTTCCAGATGTTCAAGTTGGATTTAGAAAAGGCAGAGGAACCAGAGATCAAATTGCCAACATTCGCTGGATCATCGAAAAAGCAAGAGAGTTCCAGAAAAACATCTATTTCTGCTTTATTGATTATGCCAAAGCCTTTGACTGTGTGGATCACAATAAACTGTGGAAAATTCTGAAAGAGATGAGAATACCAGACCACCTGACCTGCATCTTGAGAAATCTGTATACAAGTTAGGAAGCAACAATTAGAACTGGACATGGAACAGACTGGTTCCAAATAGGAAAAGGAGAACCCCAAGGTTGTATATTGTCTCTGTGCTTATTTAACTTATATGCCGAGTACATCATGAGAAATGCTGAGTTGGATGAAGCACAAGCTGGAATCAAGATTGTAGGGAGAAATATCAATAACCTCAGATATGCAGATGACAACACCCTTATGGCAAAAAGCAAAGAAGAACTAAAGAGCTTCTTGATGAAAGTGAAAGAGGAGAGTGAAAAAACTGGCTTAAACTCAATACTCAGAATAAAGGAGATCAGTCCTGAGTGTTCATTGGCAGGACTGATGCTGAAGCTGAAACTCCAATACTTTAGCCACCTTATGAGAAGAGTTGACTCACTGGAAAAGACCCTAATGCTGGGAGGGACTGGGGGCAGGAGGAGAAGGGGACAACAGAGGATGAGATAGCTGGATGGCATCACCGACTCGATGGACATGGGTTTGAGTAAACTCCAGGAGTTGGTGATGAACAGGGAGGCCTGGCATGCTGCAATTCATGGGTCGCAAAGAGTCAGACACGACTGAGCGACTGAACTGAACTGAAGATCATGGCATCTGGTCCCATCACTTCATGGCAAATAGATGGGGAAAGTGAAAACAGTAGCAGACTTCATTTTGGGGAGGGGGGCGGAGAGGGCTCCAAAGTCACTGTAGATGGTGACTGCAGCCATGAAATTAGAAGACCCTTGCTCCTTGGAAGGAAAGTTATGACAAACCTAGACAGCATATTAAAAAGTAGAAACATTAGTTTGCCAACAAAGGTCCATCTAGTGAAGGCTATGGCTTTTCCAATAGTCATACATGAATGTGAGAGTTGGACTGTGAAGAAACTTGAGAGCCAAAGAATTGATGCCTTTGAACTGTGGTGTTGGAGTAGACTCTTGAGAGTCCCTTGGACTGCAAGGAGATCCAACCAGTCCATCCTAAAGAAAATCATTCCTGAGTGTTCATTGAAAGGACTGATATTGAAGCTGAAACCAATACTTTGGCCACCTGATGCAAAGAACCGACTCATTGGAAAAGACCCTGATGCTGGGAACAATTGAAGGTGGGAGGAGAAGGGGATGACAGAGGATGAGATGGTTGGATTACATCACCAACTCAATGGATATGAATTTGGGCAAACTCCAGGAGTTGGTGATGGACAGGGATGCCTGGCTTGCTGCAGTCCATGGGGTCACAAAGAGTCAGACACAACTGAACTAAACTGAAGTACCAAGAAAGTAACAGAGCATCTACAAATATGAAACATAGTCCTTTCGTTAGAGAACTTTGAAATCTAACTTGAGACAGAAACATAAATATATTTCACACAAATTATTTGGGGGCACGAACAGGGGTCAAGTGCGTAGAAAAATTTAGAGCATACTCATGGAAAGATGGTTATTTGATTGAGAATTCATAACACACCAAAAGAAAATAGAAGGGAAAAGAAGATCATTTCATTTAGGGGGAGCAACACCTGCAATGCATTAGGATGTTGTGTAGGGGAAAATGAAAAAAATATTCATAAAATGATATTTTTAGATACTCAACATTAATGCATGTCTCAATGTTCAGAGTCCAAAATAAGTTTAATAAATGCATGAACATATAACCCTAGCTTGATACTTCTGGAGTAAGAGCATAATTATAGAGCTAATTTAAACTCCCTAATATCAATTTAAGATATGGAGTTGTTAAGTGGCCCAAACTTACTTTCTTGAAAAGAAAGAAGGGATATAATTTTAGAGTAGTAACAGTTCACAGATGCATATTCTAGTCAGATACATGAAAATATTCATTTTCAGGTACATGAAAATTATCTGTAGGCTCTATCATCCTTTGTGATTCTCTAGAAAGGGCAATAATATCTGAGAAAACCACTACCTATAAGTGAATTTGAGGGATGTGAC
This sequence comes from Odocoileus virginianus, assembly GCF_023699985.2. Lineage (NCBI taxonomy): Eukaryota > Metazoa > Chordata > Mammalia > Artiodactyla > Cervidae > Odocoileus > Odocoileus virginianus. The sequence goes on from NW_027224295.1 coordinate 214,627, forward strand.
CTGAAGGAGGAGGCAGGCTGGGCTAACAAGTGTAATGGCTGAGGTTCTTGTGACTCTGATGTTAGCAGAAATAAAATTACTTTTTCTCTGACTCCATCTCAGAGACATGGTGCAGAGCAGTCTCAAGGTTGAGCTGTCATTTAACTAAAGAAAAGTGCTGCAAAGGAAAGAGTGATTGCAGAAGTTCATGCTACAGAAAGTCCTATGAGACCTTTGTGATGGGTACAGAGGAACTGTGCTTTCAACAGTGTCATGTGCCTGAGAATTCAGTTAACTAGGAGGCCTGTGTTAGATCTTGGGCCAATCAGGTTCCAGTCAAGGAAAACTGTATTCACCTGTAATACTTAAATGTTGGCTTCTCACACAGGGAACTGATTAAAGTATAAAACAGATGATGAAATGGATAGATGAAACCAACCAGAGAAAAATGAGGCAACGCAGAAATCAGCAACAGGGGCAAGTCATAACCAACCTTGGGCAGGAGGGTCATAAGGATCAGGAGTTGCTGCTATAAAATAGGAGTCTTGGATTACCTGATGAGAGCTGCAATCATGCAGGCAACAGTGGTGGGAAGTGAAGCATGGAAGAGACATAGCTCCTGCCTAAGAAGGTGCAGGAGGCAGGCTGGCTGTTGGAAGAAACAGCTTGCTTCCTCTCTTCTCCCTAACACCCAGTCTTGTACCCCAACCCTCAGCCCGTAACAGCAGAGCCAGGCTTCCAGAACAGGAAGCCTCAGGGGTCAGATCTTGCTCTCCATCACTAACCCAGGGGATCCAAGCACAAAATCACCTGAGGCTCAATTTAGAGAGATAATAGGACTATGTGGCTGAAAAAAAGGAAGCCTGCAAAGACTAGGTTCTTAGAAGTTCTGAGTGTAAGATAATACATTTAAAACATATTCCCTCTCTTATTCAGCAATAAAATGGGAACATCTGGATGCACACCCCCAAATTAGTTTTAATTTGGCTAGAAACACTCATCAGAAAAAACTGATTTTTTTTTTTTTCTCTAAAGAAAATTGCAGGCGAGGGTGGGATATTCTGAGAGAATAGCACTGAAACAAGTATACTATCAAGGGTGAAACAGATCACCAGCCCATGTTGGATGCATGAGACAAGTGCTCAGGGCTGGTGCACTGGGAAGACCCGGAAGGATCGGATGGGGAGGGAGGCGGGAGGGGGGATCGGGATGGGGAACACATGTAAATCCACGGCTGATTCATGTCAATGTATGGCAAAAGCCACTACAATATTGTAAAGTAATTAGCCTCCAACTAATAAAAATAAATGAAAAAAAAATTGATATGCTGCAATTCTAAATCAAATGTAACTTTAGACTTAATAACCATTTATTTCCACTAGGTGGAGCCATTTGCTTAAACTAGCTGTAGGAGAAGTGATTGAAATAGTGCACGTTTATAATTTTATGTAGTTGTTTAGTTGCTAAGTCATGTCTGATAAGAAACTGCAAAACAATTTTCCAAAGTAGCTATACCATTCACATTCCCTCTAGCAACGAAGGTTCCAGTTGTTCCAAAGTCTTATTAGGACTTGGCCACTCCCTTGCAGGACATTTGGTCCTGGATGTTTGGGAGGAGACCAAAGGTCTGATAACCCTATCTGATTCCATTCATATGACATTCTTGAAATGGAAAAACTCCAGAAACAGAAATTGGATTAGTAGATGTCAGGAACTGGAGTGGGAAGAAGGGACTAAATGCAAAAGGGGCATTGGTAAACCTGTAGAAGAGATTAAATTATTCTGTATCTTGTTTGTAGCAGTGGTTTCATGATTATGGATGTTTGTAAAAAGTCTTTGAATATACACCTAAAAATGCTGACTTGTACTATTAAAAGCTTTTGTCCATTAAAAAAAAAGAAAACTGCATTTTAATATCCTATTTTGCAAAATAGCCTACATGTAAGATTTTCTCTTTGTTGTGCTAGTGTATTCTACAAATTAGATGATCTTTGAATAATCAAAGGCTTACCAAATTACAATGGCCTGAGCCTGAGATGTGAAGTATGATTTGAGTTTCTGTGCTTTTAGTGACCTGTAGTATTTTGATAAATGCCATTGCCTAAAACTATTCAGTAGAAGCTTTGGGCACCATTTGTGTTTGTTTCTCTAGAAGCAGTAATAGCCCCTAAAGGAAAATCTGATGCTCATTTCAAAGATGCAATATAAATAAAATTCAAGATGATGCCTTTTACATAATTATTCAATCTTTCATCACATAGTGCTTTATGCATTTCAAAGTGATTTGATGTGTTTTCATTTAACTGATCATCACAAAATTTGTGGAAGTTGGGTAAGGGCTTCTAAAAGATACAAAAGCTCAACAAAGAAAATAACACAATTGAGGCAGCCTTTTACACCAGGTCTGTAAATAATCATACAGTCTTATTTCTTGTTAATACTAGTAGAAAATACTGAGCACCTTCTCTGTGCCAGGCACTTTTAAAAGAACACCACATTTCATTTGAATCAGTTCTAATGACATGGATGAAACTGGAGCCCATTATACAGAGCGAAGTAAGCCAGAAAGATAAAGACCATTACAGTATACTAACACATACATATGGAATTTAGAAAGATGGTAACGATAACCCTATATGCAAAACAGAAAAAGAGACTCAGATGTATAGAACAGACTTGTGGACTCTGGGAGAAGGCGAGGGTGGGGTGTTTCAAGAGAACAGCATCGAAACATGTATATTATCTAGGGTGAAACAGATAACCAGCCCAGGTTGGGTTCATGAGACAAGTGCTTGGGCCTGGTGCACTGGGAAGGCCCAGAGGGATCGGGTGGAGAGGGAGGTGGGAGGGGGGACCGGGATGGGGAATACATGTAAATCCATGGCTAATTCATTTCAATGTATGACAAAAACCACTGCAATATTGTAAAGTAATTAGCCTCCAACTAATAAAAATAAATGGAAAAATTTTAAAAAAAATAAATAAAAGAACACCACATATATTAACTCATTTAGTCATCAGAACAATTCTATGAAGTAGTTTTTATAATGTTTTCATTTTAAGGATAGAAAAACTAAGAGAAAAAGAGGTTAAATTATGGCTAATAACAATGTGAGTTTTGGCAGTCTAATGAAATACCTTCTCTTTAAAATAGTGTCTTTAAATATTTACTCAACAAGCAATATTCTTAATTAAAAAAACATACATTTGTATTAGGACTCTTCTCCTAAAATGTGTATGTAATTCAGTGGTGTGCTGTCAAACTATTTCAGTGGCTCTCTGCAAAATAGAAAGCCCTGATTTGTTGAATGCTACAGTGGCTCAGTGGGTAAAGAATCTGTTTTCAAGGCAGGAGACGCAGGAGATGCAGGTTTGATCTCTGGGTTGGGAAGGTCCCCTGGAGAAGGAAATGGCAATCCACTCCAGTATTCTCACCTGGAGAATCCCATGGACAGAGGAGCCTGGAGGGTTACAGTCCATAGCGTTGCAAAGAGTTGGACATGATTGAAGTGACTTAGCACTCATGCATGGTCTGAATGCTTGTGTTCACCATGCCCCCAAGTTCATGTATTGGAATTTGAATGCTCAGTTTGATGTTGTTAGAAGAAGGGGGCTGTGGGAGGTAACTAGATCCTCTTGAATGGGATTAAAGATCCCATTGAGCTCCTTATCTCCTTCCACCATATGAGGATACAAAGAGAAGTTTGCAATCTGGAAGAAGACTTATGCTTGACCACACAGGCACCGGGTCTGAGATATCAGCCTCCAGAACTGTGAGAAATAAATTTCAGTTTTGGATAAGCCACCTAGCCTGTGTTATTTTGTTGTAACAGCCCAAAGGGATTAGGAATCCAGTTTGCCAATTTCTGTGGTATAAAAGCCCCATCTGGATCTATATACAGTCACCAAAGTGAAGAGAGGAGCACACATTTGGAGGGCATAGAGCCGTGGCTCTAGCACAGCCTTGTCTGATTAAAACTACTACTGTACCCAAGATGACATGTAGGACCTTAAATGTGATAAGCCACCCTTGAAAATGTTATTAAAACACAAATTCATTTTATTTTCTGCTATTCTGTGCAACCTAATGTGAATTAAACTGTTTAAGATAAGTTCATGTTCAGTCACTGTTTATGAAGAATTATGTTTATTTATTTATCTTTTTTTACTGATTACAATCAGGCTTGTCTGGGATGATGCAACCATGTAGCAGCAATAGGGGCCAAAAATTTGCCACAGTACAATGGTCGGTAGATGAAGGCCACGAGTCAGGTGCCAGATACTTTCAAAATCATAGTTCCTGAGATTGTTTTGCAGCCAGAACAGTTATCAAGAGTCCAAATAGTAACTTGGAAGTCTTGAGTTTCAGTCTATGAATTACACATGTTTCCATAGGATGTGGTCACCCCAAGAGCTCCTTCAGTAACTCTGTAGGGTAAAACGGCCATGTATTTAAGTCCCTGTCGCCTAAAGCCATGTCAGCTGAACTATAAGCATCAGTGGTACAACCTGGCCTTCTGAATGGCACCAAGGCTGAGCTCACAGGCATCTTGTTCTGTGACACCTGCTTCTGCCCAAGCTCCCTCTTCTCTAATACCAGTATTGTCTATCCTTATTATTAAAGCTGCTGCACAATAAAAATATTTTATAAATACATGTCTGGAACTAAACACTGTCTAATACTTTCCATTTTCTCCTTCTTTGTTCTCCAAAATACATATGTGAAAAATAAAATTAAAGTCTCCTGTCATCAGCTCACCACACTCTTCCTATCTGTGTTTCGTTTTCTGTTCATTCTCTCTTCTTATTCTGCCCCTGCCATGAAACTGTTTCCGGAAGTATCATAAAATTCTACTGAGGAAATGTGAATATCTTCTGAGATTTTTTCTATAACAACAGCACTGAAAGGATGTAACACAGCAAGATAAAGGTTCTTAGTGACCTTTATAGCTGTCATGTCTTTACAATTCTAGTAGCATTTCAAATCTAAACAGTGACAAAATAACCTTATTCTACGAAACCACATTCCCAAGCTTGAGCAAGCTGGGAGGCCCCGCTTCTTTCTGTTAACAGGTAGATGACGCTGCTTGCCCCACCCTCTGGAGAGACTGGTCTGAGGAGGAAGCTTTATCAGCTGGTGTAGGTGTCCACATGGGTGGAAAACTCCCCTGGTATTAGGATGCTTGGAACTCTTTTGCCTTTTCCATTGTTATTATTTTCATTCAGTCTTTTCATTGGGAAATAAAAAGCCTAAAAGCTAGTGATTGTTAAAAGTCTTTGCCAGCTCACTGGTTCTGGATTAAGAAAGAAACAACAAACCAAAACCATTATAGGTAAAATTCCTGACCTTTCAAATGGAGACTGTTGAAATCTGCCCCGCAAATAAGGTGGGATGAATTAACCAAGCAAACCCAAATATTTCATTCACTGAACAAACAAATGTATGTTATTCAGCTTCCAGATACCAATCCTATTTTAAAGATCTAAGAATACAAATTTGGATAAAACATCAATTGGCAATTTGTAGTCCAAAGTTACTAACTTTGATAAAATTTTCAAATTAATATATTAATGCTTCTGCTGCTAAGTCGCTTCAGTCATGTCCGACCCTGTGCGACCCCATAGACTGCAGCCCACCAGGCTCCCCTGTCCCTGGGATTCTCCAGGCAAGAACACTGGGGTGGGTTGCCATTGCCTTCTCCAGTGTGTGAAAGTGAAAAGTGAAAGTGAAGTCGCTCAGTCGTGTCCGACTCATAGCGACCCCATGGACTGCAGCCTACCAGGCTCCTCCGTCCGTGGGATTTTCCAGGCAAGAATACTGGAGTGGGGTGCCATTGCCTTCTCAACATTAATGCTAATCTGTAGCAGTTAATGAATTTTCAAGCAAGATATTAAATCTGAGCTTCATGTAGCCACATCATGGATATATGAGAAGATAAACATTTCCTGGAATTTATCATTGTAAGTTTTATTATCTATTCTAGATTAATCCAATTAGGAATCTGAAACACAGATAAAATCCTTAAAGGAAAGATTTTATTTTGAGCTAAAAAGCAAAAGAAAAAAGTCTGTTTTACCTACCTCTGTCCATCTCATCTTTCATTCAAATCTGATCTCTTTTATGAAGTCATCTTTTAAAATTTCAGCCCAAATTAACCTCTTCTTTTTTAAATCTGTGTATTTAATATATTAATGTTAAACCAGTGGTTGTTATTCCTAGTGCATTTTAGAATCACCTGTGGAGTTTAAAATTACATACCCATTTCCAAGGTACAACCTTAGAAACTTATTTGGTAAACACATGTATGGTCCTGGCATTTGCATTTTTAAAACATACTACATATAACATGTTCTTAGCTAAAAAGCACTACTCAAGTTACACTTTACAATTTGATACTTTATAATAGCACCTAATCTATATTTGTATTCTTGTATCCCAACTGAACTGTGACTATTGTTTGGGTATAAGCACAGACTCATACGTACTTTGTTCTTTGTAACACATGAAAACTTTCTCTGAACGTGTAAGAATTTCCACACTACTTGTTTGAAAAAGTGGCAAGGAATTTCCTTTCAACACCTCTATATGATACACTTGTTTTTCTATTCATGTTATTTAAACAGTAGTGGATCACGAGTAAATGTTATTTATTCATTTACTTTAATATTGATTTTCAGAAAGTTTCCTAAATTAGAGAAGATACTAGAGAGTCAGAGGGGGATACTCTCTAGTATAGTGGAGTTAAACTTGTATTGGATCAAATCCAAAATTTGTTCTTTTTCCTTTTTATCTTTTATTGAAGGATAATTGCTTTACAGAATTTGTTGTTTTCTGTCAAATCTCAACATGAATCGGCAATATGTATACATATACTCTTCCCTTTTGAACCTCCCTCCCATCTCCCTCCCCATCCCACCCCTCTAGGTTGATACAGAGCCCCTGTTTGAGTTTCCTGAGCCATACAGCAAATTCCCATTGGCTATGTATTTTACATATGGTAATATAAGTTTCCATGTTACTCTTTCCATATATCTCACCCTCTCCTCCTCTCTCCCATGTCCATAAGTCTATTCTCTATGTCTGTTTCTCCATTTCTGCCCTGTAAATAAATTCTTCAGTGCCATTTTTCTAGATTTGGTATATATGCATTAGAATACAATATTTATATTTCTCTTTCTGACTTACTTCATTCTGTATAATAGGTTCTAGTTTCATCCACCTCATCAGAACTGACTCAAATGTGTTCCTTTATATGGCTGAGTAGTATTCCATTGTGTACATGTACCACGACTTCTTTATCCATTCATTTGTCAGTGGGGATCTAGGTAGTTTCCATGTTCCAGCTATTGTAAATAGTGCTGCAATGAACAAAGGGATACATGTGTCCTTTTAATAATTAATTTATTTATTTTAGTTGGAGGCTAATTACTTTACAATATTGTGGTGGTTTTTGCCATACATTGACATGAATCAGCCACGGGTGTACATGTGTTCCCCATCCTGAACCCCCCCTCCCACCCCCTTCCCCATCCCATCCCTCAGGGTCATCCCAGTGCGCTAGCATTGATTGCCCTGTTTCATGCATTGAACCTGGACTGGTGATCTATTTCACATATGGTAATATATATGTTTCAATGCTATTCTCTCAAATCATCCCACCCTCACCTTCTCCCACAGAGTCCAAAATTCTGTTCTTTATATCTGTGTCTCTTTTGCTGTCTCACATATAGGGTCATTGTTACCATCTTTCTAAATTCCATATATATGTGTTAATATACTCTATTGGTGTTTTTCTTTCTGACTTACTTCACTCTGTATATTAAGCTCCAGTATCATCCACCTCATGAGAAATGATTCAAATGTGTTCTTTTTAATAGTTGAGTAACATTCCCTTGTGTATATGTACCACAGCTTTCTTATCCATTCATCTGTCGAAGGACATCTAGGTTGCTTCCATGTCTTAGCTATTTTAAACAGTGCTTTGATGGACATTGGGGTGCACGTGTTTCTTTCAATTCTGGTTTCCTCAGTGTATATGCCCAGTAGTGGGATTGCTAGGTCGTATGGCAGTTCTATTTCCAGTTTTTTAAGGAATCTCCACACCGTTCTCCATAGTGGCTGTACTAGTTTTCATTCGCACCAACAGTGTAAGAGGGTTCCCTTTTCTTCACACCCTCTCAAACAGTTATTGTTTGTAGACTTTTTGATAACAGCCATTTTGACCAGTGTGAGATGGTTCTTCATTATGGTTTTGGTGTGCATTTTTCTGATAATGAGTGATGTTGAGCATCTTTTCCTGTGTTTCTTAGCCATCTGTATGTCTTTGGAGAAATGTGTGTTTAGTTCTTTGGCCCGTTTTTTCATTGGATCTTTTATCTTTCTGGAATTGAGCTGCAGGAGTTGCTTCTATATTTCTGAGTTTAATTCTTTATCAGTTGCTTCGTTTGTTATTATTTTCTCCCATTCTGAAGGCTGTCTTTTCACCTTGCATATAGTTTCCTTTCTTGTGCAAAAGCTTTTAAGTTTAATTAGGTCCCAACTGTTTATTTTTGCTTTTATTTCCAATATTCTTGGAGGTGGATCATAGAGGATCCTGCTGTGACTTATGTTAGAGAGTGATTTATGTTTTCCTCTAGGAGTTTTATAGTTTCTGGTATTACATTTATATTTTTAATCTATTTTGAGTTTATTTTTAATCTATTTTGAGTTTATTTTTGTGTACGGTGTTAGAAAGTGTTCTAGTTTCATTCTTTTACAAGTGGCTAACCAGTTTTTCCAGCACCACTTGTTAAATAGATTGTCTTTTCTCAATTGTGTATTCTTGCCTCCTTTGTCAAAGATAAGGTGTCCATAGGTGCGTGGATTTATCTGTGGGCTTTCTATTTTGTTCCATTGATCTATGTTTCTGTTTTTGTGCCAGGACCATACTGTCTTGATTACTGTAGCTTTGTAGTATAATCTGAAGTCAGGAAGGTTGATTCCTCCAGCTCCATTCTTCTTTCTCAAGACTGCTTTGGCTATTTGGGGTCTTTTGTGTTTCCATATGAATTGTGAAATATTTTGTTCTAGTTCTGTGAAAAATGCCATTGGTAATTTGATAAGGATCACATTGAACCTGTAGATTGTATTTGGTAGTTTAATTATTTTCACAAAATTGATTTTTCCTACACAGAAACATGGACTATCTCTCCATCTGTTTATGTCATTTTTGGTTCCTTTCATCAGTTCAGTTCAGTAGCTCAGTCATGTCCGTCTCTTTGCAACCCCATGAACAGCAGCATGACAGGCTTCCCTGCCCATCACCAACTCCCAGAGTCCACCCAAGCCCATGTCCATTGAGTCAGTGATGTCATCCAGCCATCTCATCCTCTGTCGTCCCCTTCTCCTCCACCCTCAATCTTTCCCAGCATCAGGGTCTTTTCCAATGAGTCAGTTCTTCATATCAGGTGGTCAAAGTATTGGAGTTTCAGCTTCAGCATCAGTCCTTCCAATGAACACCCAGGACTGATCTCCTTTAGGATGGACTGGTTGGATCTCCTTGCAGTCCAAGGGACTCTCAGTAGTATTCTCCAACACTATAGTTCAAAAGCATCAATTGTTCGGTGCTCAGCTTTCTTTATAGTCCAGCTCTCACATCCATACATGACTACTGGAGAAACCACGGCCTTGACTAGATGGACCTTTGTTGACAAAATAATGTCTCTGCTTTTTAATATGCTGTCTAGGTTTGTCATAACTTTCCTTCCAAGGAGTGTCTTTTAATTCCATGGCTGCAATCACCATCTGCAGTGATTTTGGAGTCCCCCCCCCCCAAAAAAAAAAAGTCAGCCACTGTTTCCACAGTTTCTCTATCTATTTGCCATGAAGTGGTGGGACCAGATGCCATGATCTTAGTTTTCTGAATGTTGAGCTTTAAGCCAACTTTTTCACTCTCCTCCTTCACTTTCATCAAGAGGCTCTTTAGTTGTTCTTCACTTTCATTCATCAGTGTCATAATTCTCTGTGTGCAGTTCTTTTCTCACCCTAGGTAGTTTCTTCCTAGATATTTAATTCTTTTTGTTACAATGGTGAATGGGATTGATTCCTTAAATTTTCTTTCTGATTTTTCATTGTTAGTATATAGAAATGCAAGTGCTTTTCGTGTGTTGTTTTTGTATTTCACAGCTTTGCTAAATTCACTGATTAGCTATAGTAATCTTCTGATGCTATCTTTAGGGTTTTCTATGTACAGTATCATGTCATCTGCACACAGTGAGAGCTTTACTTCTTCTTTTCTGATCTGGATTCCTTTTACTTCTTTTTCTTCTCTGATTGCTGTAGATAGGACTTCCAGAACTATGTTGAATAATAGTGACTATTCAAGACAAGTGGCACCCTTGTCTTCTTCCTGATCTTAGGGGGAATGCTTTCAATTTTTCACCATTGAGAATAATGTTTGCTGTAGGCTTATCATATATGGCCTTTGCTATGTTGAGGTAGGTTCCTTCTATGCCCATTTTTTGAAGATTTTTAATCATAAATGGGTGCTGAATTTTGTCAAATGCTTTTTCTGCATCTATTGAGATTATCATATGATTTTTATCTTTCAATTTGTTAATATGGTGTATCACATTGATTGATTTGTGTATACTGAAGAATCCTTGCATTCCTGGAATAAACCCAACTTGATCATGGTGTATGAGCTTTTTGATGTGTTGCTGAATTCTGTTTGCTAAAATTTTGTTGAGGATTTTTGCATTTATGTTCATCAGTGATATTGGCCTGTAGTTTTCTTTTTTGTGTTGTCTTTGTCTGGTTTTGGTATCAGGATGATGGTGGCCTCATAGAATGAGTTTGGAAGTGTTCCTTCCTCTGTAATTTTTTGAAAGAGTTTTAGAAGGATAGGCATTAGCTCTTCTCTAAATGTTTGATTGAGTTATCCTGTGAAGCCCCATCTAGTCCTGGACTTCTGTTTTTTGGGAGTTTTCTTTTATCACATCTTCAATTTCAGTGCTTTTAATTGGGTTGTTCATAATGTTTATTTCTTCTTAGTTCAGTCTTGGAAGATTGAACTTTTCTAAGAATATACCCATTTCTTCCAGGTTAACCATTTTATTGACATATAGTTTTTCATAATAGTCTTATAATCCTTTGAATGTTGTTTTCTATTGTAACCTCTCCTTTTTCATTTCTAATTTTGTTGATTTGATTCTTCTCTCTTTTTTTTCTTGATGAGTCTGGCTAAAGGTTTGTCAGTTTTGTTTATCTTCTCAAAGAACCAGCTTTTAGTTTTATTAATCTTTACTATTGTTTCTTTCATTTCTTTCATTTATTTCTGCTCGGATCTTTATGATTTCTTTCCTTCTACTAATTTTAATTTTTGTTGTTCTTCTTCTTTTTCCAGTTGTTTTAGGTGTAAAGTTAGGTTGTCTACTCAATGTTTTTCTTGTTTCCTGAGGTAGGATTGTATTGGTATAAACTTCCCTCATAGAAGTGCTTTTGAACACCTACATCACATAGGTGTTTAATTGTCATGTTTTCATTGTTATTTGTTTCTAGAATTTTTTTTTATTTCCCTTTTGATTTCTTCAGTAACCTGTTGGTTATTTAGAAACATGTTTAATCTCCATGTGTTTGTGCTTCTTAAAGTTTTATTCTTGTAATAGATAACTCATTTCATAGTGTTGTGGCCTGAGATGATGCTTGATACGGTTTCAATTTTCTTAAATTTACTGAGTTTTGATTTGTGACCCAAGATGTGGTCTATCCTAGAGAATGTTCCACGTGCACTTGAGAAGAAAGTGTATTCTTCTGCATTTGGGTGGAATGTCCTGAAGGTATCAATGTGGTCAATCTCATCTAATTTATCATTTAAGACTTGTGTTTCTTTATTAATTTTCTGTTTTGATGATCTGTCCATTGGTCAGAGTGGAGTGTTGAATTCTCCTACTGTTATTGTGTTACTGTCGATTTTTCCTTTTATGCCTGTTAGTGGTTGTGTTATATATTGAGGTGTTCCTATATTGGGTGTGTAGATATTTACAATTGTTATGTCTTCCTATTGGATTGATCCCTTCATCATTATGTAATGTCCTTCATTATCTCTTGTAATCTTCTTTATTTTAAGATCTATTTGGTCTGATATGAGGATTGCTACTCGACCTTTCTTTTGCTTCCCATTTGCATGAATATATTTTTCCATCCTCTCACTTTTAGTCTATATGTGTCTTTAGGTCTGAAGTGGATTTCTTGTAGACAGCATATATATGGGTCTTGTTTTTGTATCCATTCAGCCAGTCTGTGTCTTTTGGTTGGAGCATTTAATCCATTTACATTTAAAGTAATTATTGATATATATGTTCCTATTGCCATTTTTAAAATTTTGGGGTTAATTTTATAGATCTTTTTTCTTCTCTTGTATTTCTTGACTATATATGTTCCTTTAACATTTGTTGTAAAGTTGGTTTGGTGGTACTGAATTCTCTTAATGTTTGCTTGTCTAAATAGTTCTCCATCAATTTTGAATGATATCCTTGTGGGTACAGTAATCTTGGTTGTAGATTTTTCCCTTTTGGTACTTTAAATATATCCTGCCATTCCCTTCTGGCCTGCAGAGTTTCTGTTGAAAGATCATCTGTTAAGTGTATGGGGTTTCCCTTGTATGTTACTTGTTGCTTCTCCCTTGCTACTTTTAATATTCTTTCTTTGTGTTTAGTCTTTGTTAGTTTTATTAGTATGTGGCTTGGCATGCTTCTCCTTGGGTTTATCCTGTATGGGACTCTTTGTACCTCTTGGACTTCTGACTATTTCCTTTTCTATGTTGGGGAGGTTTTCAACTATAATTTCTTCAAAAATTTTCTCATACCATTTTTTATATTGTCCCAGAGGTCTCTGAGACTATCCTCGGTTCTTTTCATTCTTTTTACTTTATTCTGATCTTCAGAAGTTATTTCCACCATTTTATCTTCCAGATCACTGATTCGTTCTTCTGCTTCAGATATTCTGCTATTGATTCCTTCTAGAGTATTTTTAATTTCAGTCATTGTGTTGTTTGTCTCTGTTTGCTTATTCTTTAATTCTTCTATGTTTTTGATAATTGATTATTTCATTTTCTCCACTTTGTTTTCAAGGTTTTTGATGGTCTTTACTATCATTATTCTGAATTCTTTTTCAGGTACTACACCTATTTCCTCTTCATTTATTTGGACTTCTGTGTTTCCAGTTTGTTCTTTCATTTGTGTTGTACTTCTCTGCCTTTTAATTAATTAATTAATTAATTATTTTTGCTGTTTTGTGTTTGAGATCTCATTTTCCCAGGCTTCAAGCTTGAATCCTTTCTTCCTTTAGTTTCTGCCCTCCAGACGGTAAAGCATCTGCCTGCTATGCAGGAGACCTGAGTTTGATCCCTGGGTCGGGAAGATCCCCTGGAGAAGGAAATGGCAACCCACTCCAGTATTCTTGCCTGGAGAATCCCAAGGATGGAGGAGCCTGGCAGGCTACCAGTTCACGGGGTCGCAAAGAGTCGGACACGACTGAGCGACTTCATTTTCACTTTTCGAGATTGGTCCAGTGACTTGTGCAAGCTTTGCATAGGGTGAGATTGTGCTGAGTTTTTGTTTGCTTGTTTGCTTGTTTTTCCTTTGCTTGGCAAGGCTGAGTGAGGTGATGATTGGTTTTGTATTTTTGTTCTGTTTGTTGTTTAGATGAGGCATCCTGCCCAGGGTGCTACTGTTGTTTGGATGATGGGCCTTTTATTCAGGTGGTTTCTTTTGTGTGGGTTCTCACTATTTGATGCTCCCTAGGGTTATTTCTCTGATAGTCTAGGGTCTTGGAGTCAATGCTCCCACTCCAAAGGCTCGGGACTTGATCTCTGGTCAGGAACAAAGATTGCACAAGTGGTTTGTTATGGCATTAAGTGAGATTAAAACAAATACCCCAAAATGAGAAACCAAAGATGAACCCCAGACAAATGGCAGTTACAAAATCAGGCAAATAATAATAAAATAATGGAATATACATATACACCTATGAGCAAAGTCAAAACAGTCCAACAAAAATAAAGTGCAATAGACTGACCCAGCGAACAAAGGAAATAAAAAATTATATATAATTTACCAGTTAAGAACAAAGCTAACTAAATCACAAAGTGGAAAACAAAACTAAAGCAAGGTGCCAAGTGGGTAATAAATCAATGCAAACAAAACTAACAAATATGTTGAGAGGAAAGGAAGGAAAGAAAGGAGAAATGAATAGATATGCAAAGTTAAGTAGAGGTAGATGAAGATTTATATACATTAAAGATTAACTGCAAGGGGAAAAGAACAGTAGGAAAGGCAAACAAAGGAATAAATGTAGAAAAAATATAATAGGTTTAAAAAATTAAAAGTTAAAATTATAAAAAAGAGAAAAGAAAAAAAAATGGAAGAAGAAAGAAAAAAGGAAAAAAAAAAAAGGAAAACTCCACAGAACTGCAAAGGCCCAATGTAGAGGCAGAGGTTTATAACAACAATAAAAAGTGTGACTGAATATACACATATACATATACACCCATAAGCAAAATCAAAACCAAAAAAAAGTGCAATAAATTTACCTGGTGAACAAAGGAAACCAAAAATTATGTCTACCAGAACAAAACTAACTAAAGCACAAACTGGAAAACAAAACTAAAGCAAGGTGCCAATTGGGGAATAAAGCAATGAAAATAAAACTAACAAATATGTTGAGAGGAAAGGAAAGAAAGAAAAAAAGAAAGAAAGAATAGATATGCAAAGTTAAATAGAGGTAGATAAAGAAGATTTATATACATTAAAGATTAACTGCAAGGGGAAAAGAACAGTAGGAAAAGCAAACAAAGGAATAAATGTAGAAAAATAATAATAGGTTTAAAAAATTAAAAATTATAATAAAAAAGAGAAAATTAAAACAAAATGAAAAAAAGAGAGAGAGAGAGAGAGAAGGCTCCCCAGAACTGCAAAAGCCTGCTGTAGAGGCAGAGGTTTATAACACCAATAAAAAATGTGTCTGAGAAAAAAAATAAAAAAAAAGCTCAAAAGCTTAATTAGATTTCATAGTGCCAATAAAATTGACAACTACAACGGGGGGGGGGGGGGGAGAAAAAATCCAAAAGAATCTACAGAACAAGTCAAAACATAATAAATGTTTTTCTTGAGTCACTGCTGTCAGAGTCCTTTCCCTCGCTGGGAGCCACAGTCCACCTCACCTCCCTGGGACGCCCTCCAACACTGTGCTGGTCTCTGGGGCTGCCGTGGGGGCAGCTCAGGCTCTAATCTGGTCCTACTCCTGTGCGTTCTTGCCTCCAATGTCCACAGCTATCAGAACTAGTGCATTTTCTTTTGTGGGAGCTCTCAGTGTCCTTTTATATATTCCATAGACACAGAGTCTGCCTAGTTGATTGTGTGGATTTAATCTGCAGCTTATACAGCTGGTGGGGAGGTTTTGGGTCTTTTTCCTTAGTCACACTGCCCCTGGGTTTCAATTGTGGTTTTATTTCCACCTCTGCATGTGGGTCATCCACTGGGGTTTGCTCCTGAGGCTGCCCTGGAGGACTTGGGTTTGCCCCTGTGAGGGCCAGGTGTGGAGGTGGTGCAGCTGCTTGGGTCGCAGGGGTTCTGGCAGCACCAGGTACTCAGGGGGGTTGGCAGCTAGGGCAGCAGGAAATATAGTGCTCTAGAAGGGTATGGCAACCAGTATTGGCCAATACACTCCAGTATTCTTGCCTGGAGAACCCCTCTCTGACAGAGAAGCCTGGCAGGCCACAGTCCACAGGGTCACAAAGAGTCAGACACTGACTAAGTGACCCTCCACACCTAGATGCCAGATTTTTTTTTTTGCCTGTGGCAGCTCTGCCCCAGTGAGGGTTGAGCGTGAAGGTGGCACAGCTGCTTGGCTTGGGGACCCTGGCAGCGCCAAGTGTGCAGGGACACAGACTGCCTCCTTGCTGCAGGAGTTATGGCCCTATCAGAGTCTTTTTTCTGAGCCTCTTGTAGCTGGCCGATCAGAAGGCCTCTTTGGCCAGTCTTTCTCCATAGCTCTGCCCGTTCAGGCACTCAGAGGGCCCCCTTGCCTGGGGTCCTTCTCTGTTGTTTGGCTTGTCAGGCACGTAGATGGGCCCCCCCAACCCTGGCTGCGGAGTCAGGTTCATCAGGAGCTTGATGGGCCAGCCTGTCTATTGTTCAGCTGCCAATGCTGACATGTGGGGAGAGAGAGGCTATGGTGATGACTCCACCCCCTACATGTGACTCAGCAGTATCCATGGCTGTCTGGCTTTCCTCCACAGGAATTTTCCACCACAATCTCCTTCCTCACATCCCCTCGATCCATCTCTCCACAGTCAACAGCAGCCCTCGCCCTGGGATTGCTCCACAATCCCTAAACTCCAGCTCCCAGCTGCTGTGCCTTGCAGGGGATCTATGTCTTTGTCCAGGGTATGTCAGGCTGTGGCAAGGGCTGTCTGATTCTCATTTCATTTAGGCTGCCACAGATCAGCCTTAATTTAGGTGGCCACTCTCAGCCTTAAATGTTTCTCCTCTGACTCAGACAATTGCCCTGATGTGGGGATCAGACCCCTGCTTCAGTTCCCCCACCTGCTAGGCACAGATCCAGTCCTACAAACACTCCCATTCCCCCCCTAGTTCCTTCATCCTACTGAGTTTTGTGTGGGTCTATGCATCTCCTCCACTGGTCAGGTACTCCTGTCTGCTCTCAGCTGGTGTTCTGCATGCACTTCTGTGTCTGAAGGTGTATTCCTGATGTATCCATGGAGAGAGATGCACTCCACATCCACCTACTCCTCCACCATCTTGTTCTCCCCCCAATTTTCTTATTTGGCTTATGGTGAGGGGAAAAACAAAAGATAAAAGTTAGTAAAATTCATATCACTTCTGAGTAAACATTCAATATATGATAGCTAATATAAATATAATAAAATATAATAAAAATATAAGGTATTAGGGAAGTCTCTGCCCCCATGAATTTTCCTCAGCATTTAAATTCTATGCCTTACATACTGATATCAGAGGTTGAGAGGTCTGCAGAAATTACTTAATCCCCCAATCTTCATTTTATATTTCTGAACCAATTCCAGGCTAAAGTAATTCATACATATTTGTGGGGTGCAAATGTTCTGCTTCACAGATCTGTTATAAGGGTCAGTGGGAATACACAGGGAAAATCCCATGTACAGTGCCTGGCATAAACTAGTTATTTAACAAGCCATCATTATTATAACTAAGTTGGTGATAGTAGTTTCCTAAACTACAAACCAGCTGACTTTTAGTTCAGTTCAGTACTCTTTTTTTACCTCAAAATGAACTATATAAAATATGATTATAACAAGCTAAGAAGTATAACAAATTAGAACTATTGGACTTATTAAGTAAAAGCAAGTTTATTATGTCAATCAGCAAATGAGAAGATAGTATATCTCCTTCTGGCATCTATTGTTATAGAACCAGACTTTCATCTGGTTTCAGGTTTGCTGACTTTGAGAAGAAACTTTGCTGTTTAAATCTATCCGCTCAATCTCATTGTTTCCTCAATTGTGAAAAATCTTTCTCATTGGGTTATTTCAAAGAATTCATTACACATGAAAGTATTTCAGTGTCTGACACATTGAAAGCTTCCAAGAAAGGTTATCTTATTAGCATTTTATTATTACTTATAGATAAGTTAACTGTATTTAATCCTCTATATTAGGACACCTCTGAGACTGAAAGGTGATGTTCTTAATAATTACACTGGGACAGGATGCATGGCCACCTTATCAACAACTTACTTTCTAGCTCAAAACAAATTTATAAAAGAGTGTTGTATTATGCAGGAGAATTTACATCTTGTGTAAATTGGAAAGATGTTATGTGTGGGTCAGATTCCAGGTGAGCGTGAAATTATGGTGCTGCTTCCTTCCAAACTCCCCTGAGACAAAATGGAAGGAGGTGGGTTGTTCCTATAGTATTTATAAAGTCTTTCCTTTTTATAACTTAATCTCGCTGAAGGCATTTGTGAAGATCAGGTCCTGGGAGATACACTTTCATTTTTAAAATACTATGTACTTTCATGTGAAAATTTATGAGCGGTTTAGTTGCTAAGTTGTATCCAACTGTTGACCCCATAAGGTGTAGCCCACCAGTCTCCTGTGTGCCTTGGATTTCCCAGGCAAGAATACTGGAGTGGGTTACCATTTCCTTCTCCAGGGAATCTTTCCTATCTAGGAATTGATAGGTCTCCTGCTTTGCTGGCATATCCTTTACCTACTGAGCTACAAGGGAATTCCTGTACTATATATACAAATAACTAACCTGGTTAGGGAAATATGGAGTAGGAGAGACCCACCTAACAATTATTTCCAAGCAGCCTGTTCCTTTCTCCTATAAAATTTCCTGTCTCATTAAACAAAGTTACTTTAATTTATACTTTAAGATTTTTTTAACATAAATGTGTATAAAGAAGAAAACAGAATCTTCTTTACTTTTTCAATCATCTTTACCACTGACCACTCATCCAGTCATACATTTATTTTTCCTTATGAATTTTTAGAACAAATTAGATGTTTAGGAGAGAACAAATAAGCATGGTCCTAGTCTATCATGTTCTGCTCCACTTTGCTCCATTTCAACTGATTTAATTTTTCAAACATATATTGGAAGCACACTATGTATTGACCTTTTGTCTAATAAAACTAAACTTTCCCTCTGATACAAAAACAGCATATTGGGAAGGGTGACTATAATAACTCTTTAGACAAAGGCTCCATGAAAATCCATCAGGTATGGTGGATGACATTTCCTCTCTTCAGGAACTTTTTTGTCTCCTACCCACTTATTACCAGAAATAGTGTGAATATTCAACACATTATCTAAAAAAAAAAATGTATATTTCCTTATTGATTTTTTTGGTAAAATACAGAAATTTCCAACCTCAAGTTCTGTTGATTAAGACATATGTAAATCATGTGCATAAAACAATTGACAGGTTATGCTATGCTGCTACAATTAATAATAAAACTAAAATCTCCACACTTGTTTGACTTTAATTAATGTCTCATTTAACTTCTATTATATGCAAAGAGATGTTTCATCCATTTAGACTTTCTTTTTGGGTCCATAATGAAGTGTTCCATACCTGTCTTGTAAACAGAGTGCATACATGAAATCATAAAGGGATAAGGGGACTCACTTTCATTGCCAAAAACTCTGAACCTCCAAACAGTGTCAGATTTATTCCAGCTTTTGTTTTTCTATCAAACAACTTTACCTATATTCCCAGATAAGCTGAGCAACGTTAAAGCATTATGCAATCACACATGCAGGCTCTATAATGCATTCCCATGTGTGTGTTAGTCACTCCATGTCCAACCCTCTGCGATCCCGCAGATTGCAGCCCACCAGGCTCCTCTGTCCATGGGCTTCTCCAGGTAAGAATACTGGAGTGGGTAGTCATTCCCTTCTCCAGGGGTTCTCCCTGACCCAGGGATTCCTGGATTGCAGGTGGATTCTTTACAATGTGAGCCACCAGGGAAGCCCCATGGCATTCACATATGGAACATCAGTTAGCTTCATGGCAAATTTAACAGCGGTATCAGTCGTCAAACATATTCAAAGTAAACTATTCACTCCACTTCTTGTACTGTTACTAATATTCCATTTTAAAAAACAAGTTTACCTTTAAGAAGTATTCCAGCTATGATTTATCTCTCCTGAGGAAGTATTTTATGATATTTAGTGAGGATAATGACAACCGTTAGTCGCTGCCATTAGCATAAGGCATGAGACACACTACAGCTAAGCAGTGACAGTCAAAATATGACTTCCTATATACCCTAGGCAAGCTCTGAGCACAGCTGACTGCTATTTTACCAAGCGCGCCTCTAGGCTCAGTCTGGTAGGAGCACAGCTGATGGAACCTCTACCATTATTAAAACTTCCAAGGCTTCTATAGTAGCTCAAATGATCAATTAAAGAATACAGAATATACATTGATATTCAAAAATCTTCTAATCTCCTACAAGAAAGACAGAAAAGTCAAATGTCTGGAAGGAAATGATCTGTGTAGCTTGAACCATGCTGACTTCAAGTTGAAGATCAAAATAGGGTTAGAATAGAAATGACCCAGTCAAACCAAGTCAAAAGATGAAAATTTTGTTTGTTAACAAACACTAATACAAACATTTTATAATCTAATTACTTTCTTAACTTTTAAGTTCACACCTATCATATAAGACTTAGCAGAAAGGACTAGTTGATTGACTGTATTAATGTAACACCCTCTGATAGAAGCTTTGTAAAATAACTGAAAATGCATTTTCACTGAAGAATTGTCATTTTTGAATTTGTGAAAAAAAAAAATGACTTCTGGCTTTTGTAGTTCTCTGGATGCAGCAGTACTATATTCCTTCACCACTTTTCATTCTAATATAAGAAGCATAATGTCACCAACATAGGGCAATTAATTAATATCATCCCCTATTGCAGGGCCTCCCTGGTGACTCAGAGTTAAAGAATTCGCCTGCAATGCAGGAGACACCAGAGACCTTGGTTCAATCCCTGGATCAGGAATATCCTCTGACGCAGGACACGACAATGCGCTCAGTATTCTTGCCTAGAGAATCCCATGGACAGGGCAGCCTGATGGGCTACAGTCCATGAAGTCACAAAGACATCCAGGACGGAAGCGACTGAGCACACATGAACACACACATTCCTTATTGTCCCAAATTAGCTGGGTACTATTAGATGCAAGAAAAAGAAAGTTAAAAAAGAAAACTGGAGAAATGAGAGATACTGCACATTTCTTTTTAGAAATTCAGGGTCCTTTAATACCGTGAGTAATATTTACAAATGCTGTGGTACACATTTTAATAGTGCTGTGGCTGCCCTCTTCTTTCTGTCCTATAGTTTAACATAATATCAACATGAGGCTCATGAACAGGGAAAAATGAAACATTAAGTTTAAAAAATATCAACTGTTCTTGACAACTTCCCACTAAGAAAAGTGAGAGAGACATGACAGACTTGTCTCTAGGTTGCTTGAAGTTTAAAGCTCACTGCTTTTGATTGCAAGGTGATAAATCTTTCATTTTTTAGTCCATTGTTCTTAAACATCATTTCACTGAAATGTATGTAACTGAATTGGTTTGAATTTATTATTGGTAATACATAAAATTGGTTTAAAGTACATTAACAAACATTTTACCAGCACAATTGATTTGCTTTCATGATCAGTTTAAAATATATAATTACGTGATATTTAAATATATACATTTAATGTGTAATTTCAGCTCAGATCAGTTCAGTCGCTAAGTCACGTACAACTGTGACCTCTTGGACTGCAGCATCCCTGTCTTTCACCATCTCCTGGAGATTGCTCAAACTCATGCCAATTGAGTTGGTGATGCCATCCAGCCATCTCATCCTCTGTATCCCTTCTCTCCTCCTGCCTTCAATCTTTCCCAGCATCAGGGTCTTTTCTAATGAGTTGGCTCTTTGCATCAGGTGGCCAAAATATTGGAGCTTCAGCATCAGTCCTTCCAATGAATATTCAGGGTTGATTTCCTTTAGGATTGACTGGTTTGATCTCCTTGCTGTCCAAGGGACTCTCAAGAGTCTTCTTCAGCACCACAATTCAAAAGCATCAATTTTTCGGCATTCAGCCTTCTTTATGGTTCAACTCTCACATCCATACAAATTTATTACTACTTGATAACCAAATTCATTGCAACTTAACTGGATATGCTTTTCTAATTCTACATTTTTTAGATACTAATCCTGTAATTCATATCTAGTCTAATTTTGAAGCTACAGATCATGTGACAGAAGCAACATGTGACAAAAATTTGAATGTGTTGGGTGGGCATTAGGAGGATAAACTGATTAGGAATGAAATAAAATATCCTAAATATTATTTGCAATTAAAAATACACGTATTGTATTTCCTCAGTTATTTTATATCTGATTTTCATATGTCAAAAATTAGAGTAGAGACAAATAGTTTCGGAAATAAAACAATAGGGATGTCTTGGGCTTTATTATAATACATGAATTATGAATTATAAGACATGAATTATAGTGTTAGGTGCAGACAGAACTATTACATGATATGAAGTGTTTTATGTTATACATATTTTCTATTAACTTCACTATAAGGGTATATTTTGAAATATGAAAGCAATTACATCACTTAGAAGTAATGCTTACATTCTCCACAAATGCAAAGTGAAGAAGAAAGTTGACAACTTGATAGGTTATTTTGCAAGTATCCTATTTTGAATTGCTTATAAGCTCAACAAATAATACTTATTTCTCAACTTCATTGTTTTAAAGCAGAAAAGAAAATATTATAAACTTTCAGAAATGCTTAATCAATAAATTTGGAGGCAGGGTATGTATACAATATGGAAAATAGGAGATTTATACAAATTCAATTAAAGTCTGAAATAAGACTCTTATCATTTACTCAAGTTTTGGTAAGGTTCTGCATATCTTTTGAAGGAACAAGTATACCCAGAGTAAAAGATATTGTGAAATTGGTATTTTATACAATATAAGCAAGACGTTATTTTGTTATTTTTGGAAACCTTAAAGATAATTCATAGCTTATTTTGTACTCCAGTTATTTGATTTTGAAATTTCATTTAATCATAATACATATTGACAAATTAACAAACTGTACTTGTCCTGAAATTCTGTTCTTAAACTCTACTTCTCTATTTGTGAAGCCAAATTTAGCTTCTGTACACTGACACCAAACTAAGTCTCAGAGATGGAGTTTTGGGTGAAGAAAAGAATAGCTTTAATTCTTTATCAAGCAAAGGGGGCCACCATGGGTTAACACCCTCAAAACTGTATGTCCTGAGCCGGGGGCAGGGGGTTTGTGAGGGTTTTTATGGTTGGGGTTGGGGCTGCTACTAAGGATTGGGATGCTATGCAGGGTCCACATTCCTTCAAACCATAGATCATCTGGTGTCAGGTAATGATGGGCAAACTGTGACCTCTGGAATGATAAATGCTTCATCAAATAGTTAACATCTTCCATTTTGTGGGGATTTCAGTTTTGCAGTAGAGCTTAAAGTTATTGTTATGTGCATCCCTTGAGGCCCATTCATGGATCATTGTCTTGTTGTTGTGAAGGGGGTTGCATAACTCAATGAAGTCATGCCAGGTAGGGGCACCCAAGACGGACAGGTCATACTGGAGAGTTCTGACAAGACATGATTCACTGAAACAGGGAATGGAAATCAATTTCAGTACACTATAGCTGTGAGAACCCATGAACTATATAGAAGGGCCAAAAAATATGACACCAAAAGATGAGCCCCTAGGTCGGAAGATGTCCAATATTCTACTGGGGAAAAGTGGAGGACAACTACTAAACTCCAGGAAGAATGAAGCAGCTGAGCCAAACTGGAAATGATGCTCAATTTGGATAACCCAGTGATGAAAGTAAAATCCAATGCTGTAAAGAACAGTATTGCATAGGAACCTGGGAATGTTAGGTCCATGAATCAAGGTAAATTGGACATGGTCAAGCAGGAGATGGCAAGATAAACACTGACATCTTAGGAATCAGTGAAATAAAATGGATGGGAATGGGTGAATTTAAGCCCAATGGCTATTATATCTACTACTGTTGGTAAGAATCACATAAAAGAAATGAAGTGGCCATCGTAATCAACAAGAAATGTGGTACTTGGTCAGTCAGTTCAGTTGCTCAGTTGTGTCCGACTCTTTGTGACCCCATGGACTGCAACACACCAGGCTTCCCTGTCCATCACCATCTCCTGGAGCTTACTCAAACTCATGTCCATTGAGTCAGTGATGCCATCCAACCATCTCACCCTCTGTCATCCCCTTCTCCTCCTGCCTTCAATTTCCCCCAGTATCAGGGTCTTTTCCAATGAGTCAGTTCTTCGCATCAGGTGGCCAAAGTATTGGAGTTTCAGCTTCAGCATCAGTCCTTCCAATGAATATTCAGGACTCATTTCCTTTAGGATGGACTGGTTGGATCTCCTTGCAGTCCAAGGGACTCTCAAGAGTCTTCTCCAACACCACAGTTCAAAAGCATCAATTCTTCAGTGCTCAGCTTTCTTTATAGTCCAACTCTCACATCTGTACATGACTACTGGAAAAACCATAGTTTTGACTAGACAGACCTTTGTTGGCAAAGTAATGTCTCTGCTTTTTAATATGCTGTCTAGTTTGGTCATAACTTTTCTTCCAAGGAGCAAGCGTTTTTTTAAGTTCATGGCTGCAGTCACTATCTGCAGTGATTTGGGGCCCAAGAAAATAAAGTCTGTCACTGTTTCCATTGTTTCCCCATCTATTTGCCACGATGTGATGGGACCATTTTCTGAATGCTGAGTTTTAAGCCAACTTTTTCACTCTCCTCTTTCACTTTCATCAAGAGGCTGTTTAGTTCTTTGCTTTCTGCTATAAGGGTGGTGTCATCTGCATATCTGAGGTTATTGATATTTCTCCTGGCAATCTTTGATTCCAGCTTGTGCTTCATCCAGCCTGGCATTTTGCATGATGTACTCTGCATATAAGTTAAATGATCAGAGTGACAATATGCAGAGTTGACATGCTTCTTTCCTGATTTGGAACCAGTCTGTTGTTCCATGTCCAGTTCTAACTTTTTCTTCTTGACCTGCACACAGATTTCTCAGGAGGTAGGTAAGGTGGACTGGCATTCCCAAATTAAGAATTTTCCACAGTTTGTTTTAATCCACACAGTCAAAGGCTTTGGCATATTTCAATAAAGCAGAAGTAGATGTTTTTCTGGAACTCTCTTGCTCTTTCAATGATCCAACTGATGTTGACAATTTCATCTCTGGTTCCTCTGCCTTTTCTAAATCCAGCTTGAACATCTGGAATTTAACAGTTCATGTCCTGTTGAATCCTGGCTTGGCAAATTTTGGGCATTATTTTGCTGGCGTGTGAAATAGAGAATGACAACAGAAAGGATAAAGCTAGAGATCTCTTCAAGAACATTGGAAATATCAAGGGAACATTTCATCCAAAGATGGGCAAATAAAGGACAGAAATGGTAAAGATCTAACAGAAGCAGATGAGATGGAAAGAATAAACAAACAAAAAAAAAAACTGTACAGAAAAGATCTTAATGACCCAGATAACCACGATGGTGTAGTCTCTCCAGACATTCTGGAGTGTGAAGTCAAGTGGGCCTTAGGAAGCACTGCTGCCAATAAAGCTAGTGGAGGTGATGGAATTCCAGCAGAGCTATTTAAAATCCTAAAAGATGATGCTATTAAAGTGCTGCACTCAATATGTCAGCAAATTTGGAAAACCCAGCAGTGGCCACAGGACTGGAAAAGGTCAATCCTCATCCCAATTCCCAAGAATGCCATTTTTTTGACAATTGCACTGGATAATTGTACTCATCTCCCACGCTAGTTAGAGTAGGCTCAAAATCTTCCAAGCTAGGCTCAGCATTACATGAACCGAGAACTTCTAGATGAGCAATCTGGGTTTAGAAATGGAAGAGAAACCAGAAATCAACTTG
The DNA here is from genome assembly GCF_023699985.2 of Odocoileus virginianus. NCBI lineage: Eukaryota > Metazoa > Chordata > Mammalia > Artiodactyla > Cervidae > Odocoileus > Odocoileus virginianus. Next base: position 240,122 of record NW_027224295.1, read on the forward strand.
ACAACCATCACTGGATCATAGAGAAAGAAAGAGAATTCCAGGAAACATCTACTTCTGTTTCACTGTTTGCATTAAAGTCTTTGTGTGGATCATGACAAATTGTAGAAAACTCTTAAAGAGGTGAGAATATCAGATCATCTTACCTGTCTCCTGAGAAACCTGTATGTGGGCCAGGAAGGAAGAATTAGAACGCTGTATGGAAAAACTGACTGGTTCAGGATTGAGAAAGGAGTGGAGCAAGTCTGTGTTATTGTCATCCTGTTCATTTAACTTATACACAGAGCACATCATGAGAAATGCTGGGTTGGATAAGTTACAAGCTGGAATCAAGTTTGCCAGGAGAAATATCATCAACTTCAGATATGTAAGTGATACCACTCTAATAGCATAAAGTGAAGAGGAACTAAAGAGACTGTTGATGAGCATGAAGGAGAAGAGTGAAAAAGTTGGCTTAAAATTCAATATAAAAAAAAAAAACCTAAGATCTGGTCCCAGCCCTTCTTGGCAAATAGAAGGGGGAAAAGTGGAAGAAGTGATGATTTCCTCTTCTTTGTCCCTAAAATCACTGTGGATGGTGACTTCAGCCATGAATTTGAAGACAATTGCTTCTTGGAAAGAAAGCTATTAAAAAGTAAACATCACTTTGCCAACAAAGGTCCATTTAGTTAAGATTATGGTCTTTCCAATAGTCATGTATGGATGTGAGAGCTGGAAAATAAAGAAGGCAAAACACTGAAGACTGATGCTTTCAAACTGTGGTGCTAGGGAAGACTCCTGAGAGTACCTTGGAAAGCAAGATCAAACTAATCAATCCTAAAGGACATCAACCCTGAATACTCTTTGGGAGGACTGATGCTGAAGGTCACTACTTTGGCCACCAGATGCAAAGAACTGACTCATTGGAAAAGACCCTGATGCTGGGAAAGACTGAAGGCAGAAGGAGAAGAGGGCAACAGAGGATGAGATGGTTGGATGGCATCACCAATTCAATGGACATGAACTTGGGCAAACTCAGGGAGATGGTGAGGGACAGGGAAGCCTGGCATGCTGCAGTCCATGTGGTCATGAAGAGTTGAACATTACGTGGTGACTGAACAACAGCAATCCCTAGAGGAATCAGGACCTTGCCCTAAAGTTGCACTATTATCTTTCGGCTGCTCCTCCTTTGTCTCTGAATTCTTTCCCTTCCCTGGTTAGCACCTGCCCATTGGAACTGAGTGAAGGACATGGAGGCTAAATCCTATTTCCTACACACAAGAAAACAGGGGGCACATAAAGGCTTTTGTGCCAACGAGCCCCAGAATGTCCTGTTGGTCTTCAATCCTCACCTTTCTTTGATAACCTTCAATCCTAAAGAGAACAAGTACTGGACAAGAAAGGGGATAATTATTTTGGATAGAGACATTAATCATAAACTCAGCAGAGGAACTTGGTTTTAGTAGATTTGGTGTCAATTGCCCCCTTTTAACCTTTTCCAAATCTTTCAGCGAATGGGACGACAATCACTCTGATTATTTTCTGTTGAATTAGGGCATGTGCCATGCTGTACTCAGTTGTGTCAACTCTTTAAAATCCTATGGACTGTAGCCTGCCAAGCTTCTCTGTCCCTGGAATTTTCCAGGCAAGAATGTTGGAGGGATTGCCATTTCCTACTCCAGGGGATCTTCCTGACCCACGGGTAGAACTTATATCTCCTGCGTCTCCTGCATTTGTAGGTGTATTCTTTATCATTGTGCTGTCTGGGGAGCCTGAAATAGGGATTAGTCCTGACTAAAACTGGGGAGTAAGGGAATGGATATCAACTTAGATATATCTGAGTACCAAGTCCTGGATCTCAGTCTTGATTGATTAATATCTCAATCCCTTGGTCCACCAATTTTGTACAGCAGATCCAATTAGAAGTTGTTGGAGAAGTGACAACTGGGACTTTAGTAAGCAAAATAGATTTCATTCTCTTTGGAACCAGGGAGAATCAGCCTGAAACCCAGATAGAACCTGGCACATCAAGGGAGACTTGTGTTAGTTGTCTAACTATTCCCAAGTAGGTTTTAACTTCTGATGTGGTATTAATACATACATAACAGGAGTTATCAGTCACTACCCATCTCCTTTTTTTGTTAACACCTGATCTAAAGCAATTTTATTGTCTAAAAATTTTGTAGTTCTTAGGAGACCTTGAAAGAGTAAGGTAACAGCTACCATCTGTCAGCAGGTGCTGTTTTGACAATGTCTGGTGCCATCCCTTATTCTGACACAGTTCAGAAAATTAAAGTCCTCAGCAATACAAGAATGTGTCTGAAAATTCACAATGGTCACCTAGTTTTACCTTGACTGTGTGAAGCATCATTAACTTCATTTTTGACTTTTAATTGCATTTTTCTCCTTAATTGCCAAAGCATATGTCACTGTTAAGGTTTCAGTGATTTTCTGGGTATGATAAGATATAATAATTGGGCTCATAAAATCTTCTGAAATTTCGCACCATCTCAAGGCCTGTTTTGCCAGTTATTCCCACAGTATGCGTGTCTCTTTCTTAACCTCCTCCCTGAACTCATTTCAGGGGGTCTTGAAGGTCAGTGGCTGCAGTGGCCATTGATTTAATCCTTGCAGAGGTGGATGGCAAGTGCTAATTTTCAGTTGGTAGGGCCCCTTCAGGGTTATAAATTCAACCATGATTTGGGAGGCATTCATGATTATTTCATACTGTGGTGCTAGGAATGCTCACTCCCAGATCTGGCAAAGATTTCGTTGATAGGCCACTCAGTGGCCTATTACTGAACTAGGCTTTACTAAGGTCCAGGTAGCCAAAGGTCTCCAGGCCACCTGTCTTACTAGTCTCTTATGATCTAGGATAATATTCCCTCTTTTAGCTTCTTTCCATATCTACAGTTAAACTATTGCAATTATTAATCTCATATGGAAACATACACCCTCATTTTAACAGAGGCTTAGTCACACATTTGGTAACACAAGAGACAACAATTTTGTAAAACAGGCAAATATAAAAATAATATAGCTAGCAGTATCAGTAAGGTCATAATTAAGAATTGAAATCAAGAACTTACATTAGGTGCAGTCCAGCATATTCCAGGCTGTTTGCCTTAGTCTGATCTATACCAATCCTTCAAGGTAAATTGTATATTGCCATTGTCCATAGGGCACCCAGGCCAATTTCTTAGTGTTACTAGGCCGGTTATCGCTAGTGTGGTTTAATTGTCCCCAATATTAGTGAACTTTTAAATTTAAACGACCTAGTATTAATCTTCTGGTTACAGATCATGGACCACCAGACCTTCATTCACAGATGGATTCCTGAGATAGGTTTCAGATACAAATTTAGCCTTTCCATTGTTCATCTGAAACCAAACAACTCCAAGACAGACTCATTTTCTTTTTTCTAAGTGCAATGGAATTTCATTCCTCATACCTTCTTTTACTGAAAGAAAAAAAAAAAAAAAACCACATATCCTACTTTCCATCAGCAAGCATGAACTGTTTTCTATATCAGCGCTCTGTAGACTGAACATAAATATCAATAATTTCTCATAGAGAAGTGTTTTCTCATAGAGAACATCTCAGGGTGGCACCAAACATATTTATTAATAGTCCTAAATACCTTTAGTTTCTCTGCAAAAGAAAGCCCATATTCAGCAGTTAAATGTTTCAGTTAAATATTTCACCTTATTTTATTTGGAAATGACTTACCTTTTAAATAAACTTCCACCATTTAACTTAATTTAGCACAACTTTGAATTTTAAACTACCAAATATCTGGGGAGATTGTTCTTAAGTAGACATTACTAAAATAGTTATTTCTAAAGAGTTCACCCCAAAGTCCTTATTTCATTTTCATTTAATTTATATCAAACTAACTTATTTATTTCTTTGTTTCTGCTGACAAACTCTGCAGCAGAAGTAATATAAAATTATTGAACTTCAGTAAACCTAGTTATAATATATATCGATAAAATAAACTAATAACAATCCATATTTAATAGCAGATATGGATTCAATACTGAATATTTCCTACATTATGCAGGCCTGAAACTCATCTTGGCAAGTTTTCTAAATAATTAGACTTAATCTGTAAGAACTTACTTTTAAGCCAATTAAATAGAGCTCATTTACAAATTAACAGCATTATGCAAAGACAAAGACACATACTAAGACACAGATAAATCTAGATAAGTGGAGATCTCAATGTTTCATCTCAACCAAGTTTCTCTGGATTCTAAAGAATATTGTTGTCACATAGTGTTCCATATGTATAGATTCATAGCTATAGGTGGACCTATAATCTGTCATAATCTGTCTGCCATAATCTTCCTTAGGGAGCTATCAGATATAACTGAAGAAGTACTTCACATATATGATAAAAAACACTCACATGCAAACTGAAAAAACCAAAACTCTCACCAGCAGATAGAAAACGTACACTAGAAAAAGACAGCACAAAGCTCAGAGTGGCCACTTCCAAATCCAACTAAACCCATGACCTTAGTCCAAGCAGCACCTTGTGTGTGTGTGCGCTTAGCTGTGTCCTGCTCTTTGCAACCCCCTGGCCTATAGCCCACCAGGCTCCTCTGTTAAGAATATTTGAGTGGGTTGGAGTTTTCCAGCCGAGAATATTGGAATTGGTTGCTGTTTCCTAGCAGAAAATCCCCAGATGGGAACTGAATCTTTCCAGGATGGAAACAAAAGTTCCTCAGAAGTACAAAGTCAAAGGGGCCTTGGAGTACATACCAGGGGACTTACCCAGGTTCTGGCAGAGGTGCCATGACATTAGACACTATTCTTCCCCTTCCCCAAAATAATTCCTCGAGTAGAAAGTTTAGGTAGAGTAAGGCAAGAGTAAGAATGAATGTCCTCAAGGCAAAGGTATGACTGGGACTTGGCCTTTACAGGCAAGGTCCCAAGTGATCTAGCCTCTAAAGGAATTCTCCTACCCCCCACTCTCTTGAAAGAGGCTGGCATGGAGAAAACCTTTGAGCATCTGATCAAACCAGGGGAACTTTCTTGGGCCATCCCCAAGTCAGCCCCATGTTCATACCAAAATTTGAAACTGAAACTGACCTCTGTACCATGACACAAAATTAAAACTCAGAGACAAAGTTCTGGGTAAAGTAGAAAAGAATAGCTTTTATTCTTTGCCAAGCAAAGGGGGCCACCATGGGCTAATGCCTTCCAAACTGTGTGTCCAACCCAGGGGGTTTGCTAGGAGCTTTATAGTCAAGGGCAAGGTTGATGATAATGGTCAGGGTGCTGTGCAGGGTCTGCATTCCTTCGCTCTAGTGATCACCTGGTGTCAGGTGATGATGAGGAAACTGTGACCTCTACAATGCAGAATGCTTCATCAAATAGTTAACATCTTCCATTCAGTGAGGCTTTCGCTCTAGATACTTCGATGTGTATCCCCTGAGGGAGGACGGACCAGCACCTTGCCCCAAGGATGCACTATTGTTTTTCAGCTGTTCCTTCCTTGTCTCTGCATCCTTTTCCTTCTCTTATTAGCATCTGTTTAAATCAGCTAGTTGAAACTCAGGGAAGGTCAATGCTCAATGCAGCCTGTTTCCTATAATTCAGAAAGAGGACACAGGAGGGTTTTTGTGCCCAGGAGTCCCACAGGGTGCTTCTGAGTTTCATTTGTACATTGAAGACAATTAAAAATAAACAAAACAACTACTATATTTGGGAACAGTCTGATAAGTTAGTTATATTTTTGTGTGTCTGTCATCTTATTAACAATATAAATATTAGTTATAAATACAAATCATTTGAGAATTAAGGTAGGTTGATTTCTATAAGATTGACTGAACACAGCAATGTATTAATGCTAAAAATCATGGTTACTTTGAGAGATAAGATACATTTTACTGTAGTAATAATGAAGTCTAACTAGAAAACAAATAAAACATTTATATTTTAACATGCTAAAAGCACGTTTAGTCACAGCAGGGAAGGAAATAATGCCCAATTGATATTTACCAAAATGGGGGCTTCCCTGGTGGCTCAGACGGTAAAGCATCTGCCCACAGTGCAGGAGACCCGGGTTCGATCCCTGGGTTGGGATGATCCCCTGGAGAAGGAAATGGCAACCCACTCCAGTACTCTTGCCTGGGAAATTCCGTGGACAGAGGAGCCTGGTAGGCTACAGTCCATGGGGTTGCAAAGAGTCGGACACAAGAGTGACTTCACTTATTGTCAGATAATCTATCTTTAAAAATAAATAAATGTTCTAGAAAAGTGGCAGCATATTGAAATTTCACTCTTTTGTGTGAACATCACAGACATAAAGTCTTCTCTCATTTATTCTGCATTTCTAGACATTTCTTTCCTTTAAATTTGGGGAGGGAGGCAGCAAGGATCACAAACACATGTATTTGTTTCACTATTTATAACTTTTGTGCCATATCTTATTTATATAACATGCCCTAATATTTTAAGTAGCTATTTACACTTAATAAAAAGTACATTTCCTGATCTCAATAGTGTATCAGAAATCTACAAGGTTCTGAGCATACCACAACCTGAAGTGTATAACAGATGCCAGCTATCTGACCACAGAAGCAAGAATTCAGGAATTCATATCAAATTCAGAAATGAGGTTTGACCTGAAACTGAGTAAACCTAAGATCCTCAGTAATGTTAGTGAGAGGGTAACAGGCAGGAAGGCCAGGGGTCTCCAAATGGAGGAAACAGGCTGCAAGTGTCAGACATTTTTTTTTCTCTCTCCTTAAGTGGCAGGAGGAAACAAACTACAAGTGTCAGATTTTTTTCTCTTAAAATTCTGTGTTCCCATGATGACACCTGGTTCCACCTGAACTTAACTTACTGCAAACCTTGAGTTAACCAATGCGTTTTTCTCATGGAAATGTTTTTCTTAAGCTCTGCTAATGAAGCTATGTATTTACTTGGGAATTTGCCTTTCTTCAAAATGGTTCCCCCTAGGACTAACTTTTGATTGATACTAGCTCAACAAACCAGTATTCATATCAATTGTTTTATGGCTGGGGGATGACACACCTCGTACCATTCTATCTCAAAAATGTGTGTTGTGGGAGAGGAGACGGGTGAAACTTCGTCAGCCTTGAGGTGTCTCTCTTATCTGATTAATAGCTTTCTAACAGACATAAAACAGCTTGCTAAAACTAGTGGGGGGCAGGGGGGCACTCTCCATCCCCCTTCTGATGTCTATGTCAGAAGCTTTCTCTGTCCCTTTTTCACTTTAATAAAACTCTGCTACACAAAAGCTCTTGAGTGATCAAGCCTGGTCCCTGGTCCCAAAGCTAAATCTTCTTCAGAGATCACGAATCCAACACTTCACTATAAGCTATCATTAGCATATAGGACAAGGAGTTAATATATTTCAACAATGGACCTGTGACAAATAGATATTTCTGGATCCTTTCTATACACTTTTATAATAAAGTGGATGGAGACAAATTGGATTAAATAGCAGAATCTTTCTAGATGTCTACACTCTCAGGAAGAAACCCAAGTCTTTGCACAGTTAAATGAAATTGCTTAAGATTAAATCAAGATCAATTTAACTGATCAAATGTTTAATTTAGACTCAATTGTTCTGGAATCTTTTCCTCAAAACAGGTGCTTGGTTTCAAATTAGGAATTTGCTGTGACATTTTTTGGTCTTTGTAGACCAAGCCAAAATTAGATATTGAAACTCACAGGCATTTAAAAATCTCAATTATCCAATACTCATAAATTCCATTAAAAATGAGGTAGAATAATGTAAGGCAATGATGGACACAGCTATGCTAAAACTTATCTAGTAGTACAATAATTACTCATTTTTTTCTATTGAAATTCTTATAATCACAGATGCTAAAGAAATGGAGTCAAAATCTTGATCTATTATAAATAAAAATGAGAAGGTTTCCATTGATTTTTCTTAATTTCAATTCCATCTTCTTCCAGTTAAAATCAGAAAAATCATTAGTTAATTTCAATATTACAAATTCAGTATACATCTTCATATTCATTAAACTCTTAATTTTGAAAAATTTCATTGTATCAGAAACCAAAGGCTGGTTTTTAAAGTATTAAATACTATGGCATATTTTAAGAAGAAGTGATAGAAATGTTAATTATTAAAGTTCTGAGTAAATATTTATATATACAAATGTTGTTGCTGTTTAGTCGCTAAGTCATGTCCAGCTCTCTTGTAACCCCATGGACTGTAGCCCCCTAAGCTCCTCGGTCCATGGGATCTCTCAGGCAAGAACACTGGAGTTGGTTACCATTTCCTTCTCCAGGGGATCTTCCCGGACCGGGGATCAAACCCACGTCTCCTGCACTGAGAAGTGGGTTGATCACCACTGGGAAGCCCAGCACTTCTATCTCAAAGCATCTGATTAAGCGTGCTTAGTTACTCAGTCGCGTCTGACTCTGTGTGACCCCATGGACTGCAGCCCTCCAGGCTCCTCGGTCCATGGGGATTCTCCAGGCAAGAACACTGGAGTAGGTACTACCACGTACCAAAAAAAAAAAAAAAAAAGTTAGTTATTTTGGAGAAGTAAATGTTGCATATCAAGTCATATGGTTTTGTACAAACCTTTTAACCCTTTGAAGTATTATCTCCTCGTCTTTAAAATGAGGATAGGAAAAGTTGCCATTTTCATCACAGAGTTGTTGTGATAATTAATATTACCTTAAATTTTTTAAAGTATAACTGCATATAAATAGTTAGATATGTATGTCATACACAGTATTAATATTTTACAAATGAATCAATTTAATTTCCATATATTCTAAATAGTACATAAGAAATATGATTAGAAAAAGATGGAGGCAAATTGATATTTATTCATTTAGTTGTATTTGATAAATGCCTTTCATCATTTTGAATGAATATAGGAGATTGATCCAAACATTAAAATGTTAAGCCTTTTCTTTGGAGGGCTCCGATTTTTGTTGTTGTTGTTGTTGTTGTTGATTAGAAAGGTAAAGCCTGACTTTTCTTTCCACAAATATTTCTTGAACATCTTCAAACGAGGATGCTGTACTTGATGACATTTTTCTTTGCAATGTACTTAGCCCAGTGGACTATTTGGCATTCACTAAATATGTTTTTTTCTCCCCCCATTGGATGGACTGATGCTGAAGCTCTAAAACTTTTGCCACCTGATGCGAAGAGCCTGATGTTGGAAATGATTGAAGGCAAAAGGAGAAAAGTGTTGGCAGGGGATGAGATGGTTAGATAGCATTATCGACTGAATTTGACCAAACTCTGGGAGACGGTGAAGGACAGGTAAGCCTGTGGTGCTGCAGTCCATGGGGTCACAGAGAGTGCCTTAGCGACTGAAGAAGAACAACAGCCAAATGTTGTGGTTGTAAACTGTCATAAGGCCACTTTCTTTAGAACCTTTTTAATTTAGTAACAGGCTTGTATTTCTATTCTTATTTTCAGGTAAAAGTGTTTCCTTGAATGACATAATTAACTGGTATATATAGAGATGGAAAACTATGTGGATTTGGTAAGTCATTTGAGTATTACTAAAAATACAAAAGTACCTTGGACTTAAATCCTGAGAGAATTAATTAATTGTCTTCTCTTACTTCTGAACAATCAAACTCATGATCAAGTTTTACTTATTAGTGAATTAACCTTTATGATGCCCTATTTAGATATCCCCATAATAATCTTACTAGAGGAAACAATTCTTATTGAGAAAACGTACAGTTAGTGCTTCCAATAGGGTCTATTATTTTTGTTTACTCATAGTAGCTACATAGTACAAAACTATATGTTTCTTAAAATATAGGTTGAAGGACAGTAACTCTCAAACCTCAATGTACTTGTAAAGCAATGTGATAAAATTATTTTGGTGTACACTTGATTCATACATTTAGTACTCTTAGTTTTTAAAATATATCTGAACAGTTCTGAAGTTCTATATATCTAGTAATTTGTAATTTTCTAAAAGTTCAAATTGGTGCAAATTTTTGTTCTTGATAATCAACATTGGACACATAGAAATTTTCTTGAAGTTATTTAAAAAATAAAACAAACAAAAAACAACTCTACTGGTGGAAGTGAAGGGAAAATGCAGTGGATCATGAGGGTGACTGTTCTGAGATAGACAACAGACACAAGCAACAGTGACATATTCTGTATTTGCTCTAGAGGCAAGGCATGCTTTTAATTTCTAAAGGCACTGTTTTTTGTGATAAACTGCCTGATTGTGCCTTAACGAGACTTTTCAGATGTTAGGACACTCCAGTCTTTTAAGGTTGTAAGGGGTGGGTTATTTTACATTTTTGTGTTACTACCTGTTTTAGCACTTCGAATAGGCCTGTCTCAACCTTTCAGCTATGTTGCCTTCTAAACTGATTTTTTCCTTATTCTCATGTTCATTTCAGCATCCTTTAAAATATTATAAAGTATAAATACATTATACATTTAAATGGTATATATCATCTATATAGGATAAAAGACAATAAAGGAAAACTTTTTATTTTTCATAATCACACAGGTTGAGACAAATCAATAGAGCATGCTGTTACAAGTAAGAGACCATGACTGTTTTTCTAGGTGTATATTTATCCAGTTTATTTTTATTTTTCATTGATGGTTTGTGTCAAGCTCCATGAAGTCTACATTCTATACTTAGATAGAGATAACTTCCATTTAATACATGGTAAGATGTTAAAATAAATATAGTTGGGCATAACCTGCATCAAGTTAAGGTTATTATGCAAGACTTACTTTCTATATAATTCAGGAAAAAGAGATATTCTGAATATTTTGGCTTATGCAGATAGAGGCATTTAGAAAATTATCATCAGACTTCAAAGTTAGTACTGATCTTGGCACTATTCATAGTAAAAGAATTTATCGTAATTCTTCTACTAGCTTGAAGAATGAATTACACATCCTCATTTTGGTTTCCTCTAAAATTTAGTTTACTACAGAATCGGTGATCAAAGTCATAGAGCTCAGTAAAGCATATGAATTGAGGATTAAGCCTCTGGGTTTAGAGTCCAACCCACTGGCCAGTTATGATCTTGGTGGGATTGCTTCTCCTCTCAGGCTCAGTGCCCTCATTTAGAAAATGAGAATACCCTAGAACTTATATCATGGGCCTGTTGAGAAAATACATAAAATGATTCCCAAAAATACCCAATACAATGTTTATGTGTTTGTTCCATTATTGTAAATACCTCTTTATTCAAATTATTATTACTACTGCTGAAACAGTTATACAAACTTATTGCTAGTTTTACCTTTGTTTTAACCCTATTTCATTGTGAGCAAAATATATGCAACAGTATTATAAGATTCTTCTGTATCTACATATAATACAAAAAAATATATAATACATGTTACATATGTAATACCCAATATAATATACCCATTATACTCAATATATGCTTCCTCAGTGCTATAATGATAATCATTTTTGCAACTGTGTTCTAAAGCCTACATTACCTGATTTCAGTAAAGAATAGTTTTAAAATGTCTAAGCTATAAATTGATTTTGGTAATAAGAATATTTTTACGGATTAAACTAGCTTCTATTCATGCATTTGATAAAAGCCATGAAGATATTTTACAATTAAAGTCTTAAGTCAAGGAAAAGTACCTTGGGAAAGAATAACTAAATTTGGGAGGGGGATATATGTATGACTTGACTTTACATGTGTCACAGTTATAAGAGTATATACTATTATTTTTTTTACCCAATTTTACCTATAAGAAAACTGCAACTCAAAAAGTGAAAGCAAGTTTGTTTATACTCTAGAGCATGCACTTTGGGTTAAAGTTCATAGTGTCACAATACAACTTTAATCCTCCACACAAACAAACATTAAGGGAATAGATCACTTTTTCACAAAAGAACAAAATTCATCTCACTTCTGAAAGTTAAAATTGCATTTATGGATAAAGTAGAATTTCACTGCAAATGAATAAGTAAGTAACAAGCAATTGAGGAATGGAGGAAGGAGGGAAGTGAAACAAGATGAAGAAAATCAGAAGGAATATAAAACAATCTATTAACAGAGTTGTCTCTGAGGAATAGGATTATAGACTTTTGATTTTTTACATTACACATTTTACATTATACAATATAATTTTTAACCCTGACTGTGGATTAATTTGTAATATAAAAGGAGACAGTATTTAAAAAGACACCCCCTCCCCCCAAATTACTAATTCACTGACAATTCTGCCATTTTGTAAGACAACCATTACTTGTTCCTGAATAATTTACTCACAAGAAATGAAGAAAGGTCTTTAAGAAGTTAAACCAACTTGTACTTCGAGGTTACCAGCAATTAAACAGTTCCAAAGAAGTTTATCTGATAGATTATTTATTTCAAAATGTATTGCCTTATAAGAAGGCAGCCCATCTAATGTTAGTTCTAAATAAGTATGTATTGATCAATAAATACATTCACATTCTTAAGTCTCCAATAAGAAAATTGAAAGAAACAGTTTAAAAATTCAGCATTAATTTTATCATGAAGATTATCTTTATGTAACATTTAAATATAATCTTCCCTGCTTAAGGACATTTAAAACTGGCTCCCTTCCAGTCACAGACACTATGGACGGATCTTAGTGAATTCCATTAGGAGGTTTATTTATTTCTAAGTTTAAGGTTTCTATTTTGAAATTGAGAGCTTAGACTAATTGGACACATTTTCTTACTTATTGCATCACCTTCTATATTACATGTTAAGAAACCAAGATTTTGTGACCAGTAGGACTCCCCTGGTAGCTCAGTTGGTAAAGAATCCACCTGCAATGCAGGAGACCCCAGTTCAATTCCTGGGTCAGGAAGATCCCCTGGAGAAGGGATAGGCTACCCACTCCAGTATTTTGGGTTTCCCTGGTGGCTCAGCTGGTCCGTCTGCAGCGTGGGAGATCTAGGTTCAATCTCTGGGTTGGGAAGTTCCCCTGGAGAAGGGAACCCACTCTAGTATTCCGGCATCCCATGAATTGTATAGGTCAAGGGGTCACAAAGCGTTGGACCCTACTGAGCGGCTTTCACTTATGACTCCCCAGATGGTGCTAGTGATAAAGACTCCACCTGCCAATGCAAGAGAAACTAAAGAGGCAGTTTCCACCCTTGGGCTGAGAAGATCCCTTGGGGTAGGAAACGGCAACCTGCCCCAGTATTCTTGCCTGGAAAATTCTGTGGACAGAAGAGCCTGGCGGGCTACAGGACATGCAGCCACAAAGAGCTAGACGTGACGGGGGACCTGAGCGCACACACAGGTTATAAATAAATGTGAACAGTTGCTCTTTATCTGTTTTAAGTAAACACTTGTCATACTTTTTAGTTTACAGTAGGTATGTATTGGTTTCATAGTTAATACAATGAACATTTCTTAATGTGGGGGAGGCCCTGTTGTATAGATTGGGCACCACTCCCTTCCCTAGAGACATCGACTAATTGCCTTTCTCTTTTTCTTATCACATCCCATGTGCCATTGGGAAAATGACAGAGACCTTGAGAAAGGAGGGGTGAGATGGCAGCAGAAAGGTTGAAAAATGTCCTGATCTCAGAAAACGCAGGCTGTGAGGTCAGAATGCAGGAAACGGAGTGCACCTTTGTGAGGCAGACAGAGGCAGACGGAGGAAGGGGACAGTTTCCTGCTGGTGGAAGTCATCCCGAGAGGCATCAAGGGGACGGGAAACCTGTGTCCAGTGGTGACGTTTCCTTCAAGTGAGGGTGTAGAAAGAGGCTCCAAGAGTCTCCAAATTTCTCTTGGAAATAGATCATTCTCTATATCCCACTGTGACATATAAGACATGATGAAACAGAAGCTTGAACAAAATAAGCAATTTGTTACCAATTTTTCAGGTAGCTCATTCTGTACTTGTTTTTGGTAAAGGCAGCATACAGAATATTGAAGACTGATACCTGCCAATCAATAAGAACAAGTATCTCACTTTTAACTCAAGATACTTTAATAGGAAATTAGAATGTCCAGGCAAATGCTACACATTATATTGGCAACAGAAAATGCTTTGTCTAAAATATTTTAAATTGAGTAATAACTTCACTTTGTTTCTTAACACATGATTGTATGGTTTATACAAAGTACTTTTAATCTGAATGGACTCTCATACTTTAAAGCAGAGTTCTGACTCATAGATTGAAGAATAAAAGCCTGAAATTTCTTTCATGCTTATTTATGTGAGTTTTTTTGATATTAAACAGATCTTAAGAATATAAATGAATCCATTTGTTCTACAAAAGACTGTAGCACTTGCCTCCATTTTCTATGGTGGAACTGTTGACAGAAGGACAAAATTGAGGAAAGATCAAAGTAGATGCAAGTCAAGCTAAAATATTTTATCATAGTTTTTCTTAGTAAGCTGCTACAAATAAAAATTATTTTATGGTTATCTGAGATTTTAGATTCACTTTGAATCAAATTCATTAAAAGTTGGGACTCATGACAGCATTTTGGAAAACGTATGTACTGTAAAGTTTTGTTTTAAATACTGGTTTTCCTATATGTTAGTACTGTGACATTAGCTAAGTCTCTGACCTTCGACTTTCTCTTCTGCAAAATGGGATTACCTGTTCTTCCTTTGCAAGGATTTTAAGGGTTCCATGTATGTCCATATGTGAAAATCCTAGTACCTTGCCTGGCATATACACTCAGAAAACTGATGGCCTCATTATTATTATTGCTGTTATTCCTTGGCCTCATATAAAACATAAACAATGTGATAGTTTTGTTAATTACCTTTCAACTGACTATTTGCAGTCATTCACTCCATAATTTTTCTGCAACAAAAATAGGCTTTTCAATGGAACCTGCAGTTAACAATTTCTTGATACTAAAATTGATACTTTATATTCAATCAACTTGGGAGATTACTGATCACTGCTTTCTATTCCCTTTAAAGCCTCCCAAAGTAGACAATTTTCTATATTATTTTAACCAAGAGACACAGAGTTTGGGATAAGAGAGAAAAAGCTACATAATTAAAGGGTTACTTTTTAAAAATTAAGTAATTAATTATTTAATTTATTTTTCCCATTTATTTTTATAAGTTGGAGGCTAATTACTTTACAATATTGTAGTGGTTTTTGCCAAAAGGGTTATGTTTTTAAGGGACATTTATGATTTCAAAATACAAGCCTGTATATTCTTAAGTGGAAAAACAAAAGTAACAAGAGTAATATTCTAATAATATCGTTTGAAAAGCAATTTCATTTAAAGGGATTCATGAAAATCTTTAGCATGTCATTCTGTGCCAGATGTATTTAAAAACTGTTAGTGTTTCAGTTGTTATTAAGCTAAATAGCCTTAGTTCCTTTAACATACTGAGAGTGAAAATTATCTAAATATTACAAATAAGGCCTAAAAGCACTATCTGGCCTTGTAATTGACATCAAAATGATTCTGATTTAATCATACTGAAATTCCCTAAAACTTATTGTTGGACATACATGAGTAGGTATAAAGACTTTCTTACTTATTAATGTTTGGTGACCAAACTAGCCACCTTTGGTGCTTTGCTGAGTTCCCTGCTGTCACAGGATCATTAGTGTACCAAGAGCTATAGCATCGTTTGAAAGACTGTGTGGAATATGCACATAAATAATGTCACTGTAATTTAGAAAGCTTGATATCCCATGTAACTTACACAGACAAATGTCAGACATGAGAATACCTATACAGACACTGGCTCCTGAACTGGCATAGTCCCTGTTTCTGCCATCTTTGGAAGACAACACTTTGAAATTAGTGAGAGGGGACATGATTTCATGAAGTGATCCAATGGGACCAGTATCACTGACAAGAGAAGAAAGCTCCCTCCAACTGGGCAGGTGTCCACTGGTCAGGGCTACAATGAACACTTTTCATTCTATCGAGTTTCTGCTGAGAGACCACTGACGTAGGGAAATTCTCATTCTCTGTTGCCAGAGAAACCTACTGTGTTCATTTCTGCTTATTTTATGAGTTGGGAAAGTTATGCGATAAGTGACTGCAATGAATACATCACTATATTTATACATCCTGGTCAGTGCTGGTCAAAGCTAATGCTGCGACTTCCTTCCCTGCCTTCCTGCAGAGGTGTCTGTGAGTGGCTCTCTGCCCCATATGCTCCACGCCTGCCAGCATGTAAAAACATACTATACAAATGCTTTCCTAGATGATTGCACCTAAAATACACTGAGATAGGGGAATTCAGTGAAGCTGAACTCAGTGAAACCTCTCCAGGCTCCACTTTAGACAAATATTTCTTGTGTTCTAAGCCTATCTAAGCGTAAGGCTTTTATTGAATAATTGATTTAGTGTACAGACTCAGACTCTTGACCACACTGATGTCTTTATACTGGTATCTTAGATATTGCTATCTCTTGAGCTTTCTTCT
The DNA here is from genome assembly GCF_023699985.2 of Odocoileus virginianus. Taxonomy (NCBI): domain Eukaryota; kingdom Metazoa; phylum Chordata; class Mammalia; order Artiodactyla; family Cervidae; genus Odocoileus; species Odocoileus virginianus. The sequence continues at coordinate 256,488 of NW_027224295.1, forward strand.
CAGTCTGAACAATATTTGTCTTATAGCTATATGGAGGTGGATAGGAGTCTTAATTAATTAATTAATTAATTTTGTTCTTTATTTTTGGATAGGAGTCTTTAAAATATACTCTTTTATGTCTTATTCTGAATCTATTCAAAACACAGGTTTTTGAAACTCAAAATCTCCTTTCTTACAGATCATTGTTTTTGAACTTTAAAAACTCTTAATTTAAACAGTCAAGGATATTTTCTCTTGTTCAATACTGGCATTTCTGCTGTGATAGTCCTGCCCTGAGTTAATGCATTAGCAGATCAAGTCTGAATGTTTAGAGAATCATGGGGTGTAAAATGACAATAACAGCAACATAAAATAATTACAATGGAGACAAAAACATATTATTAATATATCCAAATAGTAACAAATTGCAACTGATTTCTCTATTTGTCTTTACAAAATAAAGCCTGCTATTTAAAACGTATCAGAGAAGAAGAATATGTAGGATACCTGGATTAAAGATTCCTAATCCTCTTTGTTTATAAAAAGAGTAATTTTTTAAATTTTTTTAAAGTTAATTTTATTGAAGTATAGCTGCTTTGGGCTTCCCTGGTGTCTCAGATTGTAAAGAACCTGCCTGCGATGTAGGACATCTGAGTTTGATCCCTGCATCAGGAAGAGGCCCCTGGAGAAGGGAATGGCTATGCACTCCTGTATTCTTGCCTGGAGAATTCCATGAACAGAGGAGCCTGAAGAGTCAGATATGACTGAGAGACTAACACTTATTATAGTTGCTTTACAATGTTGTGTTAGTTTCTACTGTATAGCAAAATGAATCAGTTATATGTATACATATATCTTCTCTTTTCTTGGATTTCTTTCCCATTTAGGTCCCCAGAGAGTACTGAGTAGAGTTCCCTAAGCTATACAGTAGGTTCTCATGATTTATCTTATGTGCTTAGTCACTCAGTCTTGTCTGACTCTGTGACTCCATGGACTGTAGCCTGCCAGGCTCCTCTGTCCATGGGGATTCTCCAGGCAAGAATACTGGAGTGGGTTGCCATGCCCTCCTCCAGGGGATCTTCCCAACCCAGGGATCAAACCCAGGTCTCCCCTGCATTGCAGGCAGATTCTTTATCATCTGAGCCACCAGGGAAGCCCTGAATACTGGAGTGGGTGGTGGTGGTGGTGCTGCTGCTAAGTCGCTTCAGTCGTGTCTGACTCTGTGCGACCCCACAGACAGCAGCCCACCAGGCTCCACCATCCCTGGGATTCTCCAGGCAAGAACACTGGAGTGGGCTGCCATTTCCTTCTCCAGTGCATGAAAGTGAAAAGTGAAAGTGAAGTCGCTCAGTCCTGTCCGACTCTTTGCGACCCCATGGACTGCAGCCTACCAGGCTCCTCCATCCACGGGATTCTCCAGGCAAGAGTGCTGGAGTGGGGTGCCATTGCCTTCTCCAGCCTATCCCTTCTACAGGGACCTTCCCAACCTAGGAATCGAACTGGGGTCTCCTGCATTGCAGGTGGATTCTTTACTGCTGAGACACCAGGGGAATATAAGGTATTAAAGTTATTTTAACAGTTTGAATCTTAGAAAAGCTTGCTCAGATGTAAAGGCAGTTCTTAACTATAAAACTCAATGTACGTTTTGCCTTATTTTCTTGGGAATATTTCTTCTGATTCAAACCTACAGTGGCTTCCTTTTATTTTTCCCATAAAATTTAAACAATTTAGTACAGCACTCAGGGACCACTGTGACTTGACTCAACACCACATCTCCAGGTTTTGCTTTTGCTCGGTGCCTTCATGAATTGGACGCTCATGTCCCATTGACCTGCTCCTCTAGGCACTTCCTGAGCTGTTTGGATTCCAAGATCTGCTTCAGCCCGTTCCCTCCCCAAGCAGGCCTCCCCTCCTCCTCCCTGCACAGGTTGCCCCTATCGGTCCATGGGTCTCTCAGCCTCTTGGCTTGGTCCCAGTCATGAGGCTCTCTCATCCCTCACCTATAGCATTAGTTTAAGGCTACAATGTATCAGGAATGTTTGTGTAGTGATAAGAGGACCAGAACCAGCAGGAGAAAACTTGGGTTTTATCCTGGTTTGAAGCATCCTGGCAAGATCATGCCAATTCTCAGGCCTGTCTGTGGATCTCATAACTGCCACTGCATTGTTTTCAGTCTGCGGTTTATTGACTAAACATTTCTGCTCTTTGTGTATAGAAATCAAGTCTCAGTTCCCAATTGCTTTGTACTTAGTAAATATTTGCTGAATCAAATAGAGCAACAGATAAGAAACAAGGAGTTTACTGATAGATCTAATGGGATAATGAGGAAAATGATGGTAAGTTTATTTATTTGACTAAATATCAATGGTAATAAATATTATCTTATTGACAGAGAGTAGGAAAGGAGTTGGTTATGGGGCTTCCTTTCCCATCCCTTCTATCTCAGTCAATAATTGTGATTTCCTTTTCTTATATCTGCAGAATAAAAACGTTTAATACTTTTTCTTTGTACAGTGAAGAAGAGATAATATATAGAAGTTCATAGCAAAAGGGCTGTAGATTAACTACAAATTCATGTTTCATTTGACAAGCTTCTGAATAAGCTCAGAAAACTTTGCTGGGTAAATACCAAGTTAGATTACTTTATTCAAAAGAAGACAGAAATATCTCAATTCCTAGACAAGAAAGTAAACCTTTAGCATTTCAACAAGTGGCATTTGGTGTTTTAGCTTGCTGCATAGCTTCATGTTGGTGAAGAATATCTATCTCTCTCAGAATAAAAATAAACTTACCTCTGTACTTCTTAGCCCATCACACCTGCTATTCAACTATGTGCTCTTTGCTTGTGGTTACCTGAAATAGTGGGGGAAAAAAAATAGAGTACAAATTAAATACAACTCAATAGCATTTTGTGAAAGGTAAATGTTAGACATTTAATTGATGACAGACACACACTTCATAAAACTATCAGCATGCAACTCCAGCTGCAAGAACTGAACAGCAATATGCCTAAGCTGGTTAGCAGCAAAAAAGTAAACCGATTACATTGACAAAAGCCACCATAAACAAAAAAAATTGTTTTTAAGAGATTAACAGTTTTGGCATTCATCCCTACCATCGAGTCTTTCATTTTCTTTGTTCCATCAAAATTTAGCTTACATTTGATGTTAACAAGAGTTGCATTACTATTATTGTTAATTTTAGTTCTGTTTATTACCTTGAGGGTTATATATTGTAAAATAATTTTGGTGCCTCTAGTTAACGTTAATTAGTTGTTTTAATAACCTATAGACCTATTTGTTATGTTTTTGTAGGTTTACTTTTTTAACTATCAGGAACTTAATAACTGAGAATATTTAACATTACTGTTGCATAGCAAAATTACAGAGTTACTACTAGTGTTACCTGTTTTAACGTTTAGTCATCCTTTGAGTCCTGCGACATATTTCGTTAACAATCATCAGCCATCAAGTCTGATAGTCTCAAAAGAAATATCAGCCCTCTAAACTGCCTTCAAGGGCGGTGATATTTAGCACTGAAAATTACAAATAAAGTTTTGAGGTTGAATAGCAACAAGTGGCCAGTGACACTGATGATTTGTTTGTCAAAACAAATTGTTGTAAACTACGCAAATGAAGACCACATATTCCTTTGAGTGAAAACAATAAAGTGAATCTACGCAATGCTTACATGTTGGATGGGATATTTAATGTGCGGGAAACTCAAAGGTTGAAGAACTAGGCATTTAGACAGTGGTAAGTGGTAATCTTACCTCTTTATACTCCATTACTCTTTCTCACGAGAGACAAGCTAATGCAAACAAGTCAACCAGAATTTGTGTTTAGCAAGATAAAGCTTAGAGGATAGTTTAAAATCCATTTATTATTCTAAATCCATATTTTTCCCATTAACATGTTATACATTAGTGTCTACTAACCATGATTCATGTAACAGTTTAGTTTGCTAACTTTTAAATTATTTAACAACCATAAGTTATTAGTACACTTTTAAAGTATTACACAAATATCTTAAAACAGGCTTGGGTTCATTTTTGTAATTTTTAAATAGAAAACATTTTAGGCATATATTAAAGAAGAAATAAAGCAGGCATTTAAAGCTAGAAAACAAGTAATTCCAAATTTAGTTTTTACAAAAGCTTTCAGCTTTATTGACAAATTATGGCAAACATATTTGACAAATTGTGGTTTCCTATTTAGAGAAGCTTACACATGGAACTTTATGTGTGTGTTTTTTTCTTTTTTAACAAATACAGGTTAAAACACTAAACAAATTCAGTTAGCTACATACATACAGTAGCTGCTTGTTTTCAACTCCATTAAAACAGCATTTAAAATTAAATTTACAAACTTAATATCAAACAGCTTCATCTAACTAACAGATATTAAAAGACAGGTTAAAACATCTTATCTACAACTTTATTATAGCTAGTTCAAATATTGTGTTACAGTCTTTTAGTAAACTTAAACAAAGTTTTTCTAATTGATTGAGACTCAAAGTCTGTTAAGAGATTCATGCTCTTTGTTAAAAAAAAAAAAAAATAGAGAGAGAGAAAGATTACACACAACAATGAAAACAACCCAGAGAGTATCATCCTACTGAATGATGGTTTATAGATGATGCTTGCCAACATCTTTTTTAGTCTGTGTTGTAAAATAATAATAATAGTGTCATTGTCATGCCAACTGTATAGGGGAAATACAAGAAATATATGGGAGCAATCATGGGCAGTTATCCCTAGAATAGGAACAAAAAAAGGACTATTACTTGTCATGTTGTTGTTTACGTGGAGACCACAGGCTATGAACTGTCTCTGAGGTGAGGTCACAGGCGAGGAGGACCCTCAGTATCTACCATAGGGGTGCTCCCTGTATCCCCCTCGGGCTGACCTTGATGGAGGTGCTTTCAGGCTGGAGTGAGTCGTGGCCCATTCTTCTGGCGCTATGAACAAGAGATAGATAGTAACATTCACTTTCCTTCACAGTTATTGAAAGCAGTTACTTAAGATGCAATAGTAGAAAAGAGAGTAAGGCATCTTAACACTGAAGGCTCTAGCCTTACTACATGTTCCACATGGTGAGATCATCCAAAAAAAGTAGATATTTTGAAATGCAACCACTTGGAAATAAGCCAGCATGGCATTTTTCAAGGCACAGAAAGTTAAGAATGTTTAAACAGAAAGTCCATATTAAAAAGAAAGAGGAGCATCAAGGTAAACCACCCCTTCCTTATTCTTTACACAGACTCCTAAAAGAAGCTGGATAGGGGAAACAGCAGTTTTTAGCCACTGATTAACATAAGAATAATCTGGGAATCTTGAAACCAAAGGAGACCCAAAATGCCTAACGTCTGTTTTCTATCTCCAAAACCAAATGATTAGAAACTCATTGAGTTGAGACCCAGGGTTTGGGAATTTTTACATGGTCCCCTAGATCAAGGGTCCCCAGCCTCTGGGCCATGGACTGGTACCTCCTGTCAGATCAGCAGTGGCATTAATTAGAAATAAAGTGCACTTGAATCATCCCAAAACCTTCCCCCACCCCGGGTCTGTGGAAAAATTGTCTTCTGTGAAACCAGTCCCCGATGCCATAAAGGTTGTGGCCACTGATCAGGGTCCAAGTTTGAGGTTCATTTGTGCTAAACTATCCAAGTTAGTGAGAGTAAGTTTCAGTAGCCAAATCAGTAAAGAAAAATCTTCTATCAGTTTTTCCAATAAACAAGTTGGAAAATAAAGCGGTATAAGTAGACTAGGACAATTCATCATTTATGTTTAATCTGACTTCCAGTAACCTCAATGTTCTGGGACAAGAAAAGCAACCAAGCTTTTGGGTATTGTGAAAAATAGTTTCTGTAAAGTCTGTGTACCTGGAAGGGAAATGTAGTGCTTTTCCAAAGGGCCAAGGTGTCTGTGGTGACTTATATGGTCCCAGAAGCTAGGCTATCTAGGCCTTTCAATCATAATTCAGTTCTTCATTAGAGAGCAGACTGGACTATGGTGGGAGGAAGTATGGGAATAAGAAGAGGGATTACTAGAAAGACATACACTGGCATCGATAGCTGATATAAAAGGTGGTGGTAATGGAAATAATTGGAAAATCACTGCAGATTGAGGGCATATACCTCTAAAAGTTCAAGTGCTCTAAAAATGTCATCAGCAAACATAGTAAGAAAAAATTTAAATTGTACTTACTATAATGCAAGGAATAATGATCTACAATATAGAAAAATGAACAAAAGTTGGGTTGATGTAGGGGAAAATAGCATTAAAGGGGTGAACATTAGGTGTCTAAGGATATCCTTCATCAGAATACCTTCATTATAAATGATATAAGATGATAAATGAAGGATTTCATCTCTTTCACTATTTATTTTTATTGTCTGAGCCAGGAGGGAAACCCTTTAAAGTACATGCTTATGTATATTTTAGCATATATTGGGACATAAAAGTGAGACCCTAAATAAATATGAGAAATGTTACTGTGGGTCAGAAAATAGATATATCTGGATCAGGGGTTGGAAAACTAAGCCCTTTGAGCCAAATTTGGCCAGATGTCTGTTTTAATAAATGCAGTTTTACTAGAATACAAGTACGCTTATTTATTAAAACATTGTATGTGGTTGCCTTTTCCCTACAAAGGAAGACTTGCGTGATTGTGACCATACTGGTGCAAAGCCTAAAGTATTTACAGTCTGGACTTTTACAGGAAAGGCTTACAGGCCACAGTCCATATCATGTTTTCTTTTTTGGTGGGGTATTGTAGATATTGGTGTTTTTCACAGCATCTCTTGAAGACAGGAATTTAAGTCTGAGCTGCGGGACTTTCTCCGGAGAAGGCAATGGCAACCCACTCCAGTACTCTTGCTTGCAAAAGCCCATGGACGGAGGAGCCTGGTGGGCTGCAGTCCATGGGGTCACTAGGAGTCAGACACGACTGAGCAACTTCATTTTCACTTTTCACTTTCACGCATTGAAGAAGGAAATGGCAACCCACTCCAGTGTTCTTGCCTGGAGAATCCCAGGGACGGGAGAGCCTGGTGGGCTGCCGTCCCTGGGGTCGCACAGACCCCATAGACACATAGACTGAAGCGACTTAGCAGCAGCAGCAGCTGGACTTTCTCAACATAGACATTTTGGAGAATAATGTGATCTGTGTACTTTATTGCAATTAAAGAAAAATTTCTTTGATGTACTGGAAGGGAAAACAGGTTAAGCCTTGTTAGCCTTATATAATGTGAATTTTATAATTTGTCTATGAATTATCAAGAATATGTCAATGTCTTCACCCTCTAGTGATAGAAGATAAAATCTACCCTGCTCTATTACTGTTTTTAACAAAGGGAATGTACCACCTTTTGCTTCATTTTATCTAAGGTGTTGAAGATCCCTGAGTTGCAATTTACGTGTTTTAGGAGCTGCGAATAATATAGGTTTCAAGTTTCCCAGGGGATGAAGTCCTGGATTCGTTCTTAGATGCTGAATGTTCCTGCAGAAACGCAAAACAACACAGTCGCAGCTGCCATATCTACTCCCAGATTTGTTAGAGCTTTTAAACTGGCATAATCTTGGGGACTTGCCACAGAGCACATGTGTTTAATAAAAACTCACTTAGTTTTATTTGACTTTATCTAAAGCTCCAGGGGGCTTCCCTGGTGGCTTAGTGATAGTCTGCCTGCCAATGCAGAATTCACCAGTTCAGTCCCTGGGTCAGGAAAGTCTCCTGAAGAAGGAATGGCAACCCACTCCGGTATTCTTGCCTGAGAAATTCCATGGACGGAGGAAGCTGGCGAGCTACATTCCATAGGGTCACAAAAGAGTCAGATATGACTTAGCAACTAAATAACAACTCTCCAGAACAGCAAACTGATGGTGGAGGTGGGGCGGCTGCGCGCCACCACGACCGGCCCCTGGGCTGTTCAAAATGCTCCGGACGCAAGTAGGCCCCCGGGGCCCATCACGGGGTCTCACCGCCGGAGGCCTCCAGCACTGAGGCGGTACGGGCACCCGCCGGGAGAACACCGGTACTGCCGCCCTGCGCCCCCCACGCGCAGCCCTCCGTGCCCAGCACCCCCCAGAACCACGGAGGGCTCTCCGCCCGGCGGGCCGCCGGCCAAGAGGCAGGGGGACTACATCCCCGCCAGACGAGGCCAGTTCGGCCCCAGCCGGGGGACGTGGGCGAGGTTGGCCCCCTGCGGGGCCGGGCAGTGCCGGCCGCGACTGAGGGCGGCGCGCCTGCTCCGTGAGGGGCGCGGGCGCTCCGGGGGCCGGGAAGACCGAGACGCGGCGGAGACGGCGGGAACACAGGCGCCGCAGACACGGGGGCGGCCCTGGGGGGCCGGCCCTGGGGGGCCGGCAGGCCCAGCCACCCTGGAGCCTCCCGCGTCCCTGGCCCGACGTCTGGGCCGGCGGGCCGCGGCCTCACCGCGTGCAGCGGAGGCGCCCAGCCCGCCCATCTCGCCCGTCCGTCCGCCGCAGAGCCGTCTTCTTCTAGCCCGACCCCAAGGCTCTAGTCCTGGGGACACTCTCTCCAGCGAGGCGACCCAGCCGAGTCCGCACACCGGCTGCGGCTGGAGGCTCCTCAAGGCTGCGGGACTGCGGAGCCCGACCTCGCTTCCCCGCCCTGGGCTCACCACTGGGCCTGCCGGGCGCGGGGCAAACGAGTGGCCCCACGTGCCCGGTGCTTGGCGGGCCCAGCGGGACCCTCCCCGAAATGACGGGGGAGGCGCGGGCCCAAGTCTGTTCTCTTCTGCTTCACCCCAAATTCAGTCTTTGAGATTTAATTTGTTGTGAGGCTACAAAGGCCATATTCCACTTCAACGTTAACAAAAAAGGCAAGCTGAAATCCTCCCCAGGCAAAGGGAGTTTTAGATTTGTCTAAGAGTCCTTACCATTAGCAGAAGAAATCAATTTCACTTAATTCAGATCTTGGGCCCATTGTTTACATCTTTTCAATAATAAAAGGTGAGGGAAATACTATTTCTATTTGTGCATATTTCTTTGGTCTGTATTTTTCTTAATATCAGAATGGTTACAGATAGTCACTCACCACAATATAATACAAGCCAGCTTCTCTCACTCAGGTTTTGGACTTTGGGTCTGGACTGGAAAGCACTGACTCAACAAATAGTTTCCTTCGTCATGAATCATACGGTGTGTCAGTGAGCCTTGTGGTGTCCGCCAATACCCTCACTGCTCACCGGAAGCTCTTGAATTAATTCAGAGATATAAGTAATTCTTAGAAATTCAGAGTGATTTCAACTTGAGTCCACCATAGAACCTTGCACATAGGGATAGACAAATTATTATAAAGTGGTAATGATGGGAATTCTCTAAAATGTGAATGTACAAAGATCCAGGTGAACTTCGAATTTGTCTGTCTTCTTGGGGTTCTTCTATTTAGCAGATAGAGTGGATTTAAAATATTTTAGTACTCCATACAAATTTCGGAGTCCTGGCCAAATATTTCAATTCCTATGAAGGATGTTATTGAAAAATCATTGCAGACAATAAAATTTAGAGAGCGTTCTTTTTACTTTTAGAAAATGATAGGGAAAGTAAAATTCTCTCAATATCAAGATCATTGTTTCCTGAGAAGCACTAGCTACTGTATGTATATGAATAGAGCAAATAAATACATTATTCCTTAGAAAAGGGAACAAACTAACTGCCAAGTTGGAAATTACTGGAGTGGTTTACTGAATTGTGGCTCTAGAAAAGCAAATGAAGACATGAGAAGTAGAGTTCAACTGACTTGATCAAATCCCTACCATTTCTGGTTGGGTTTCCCAATCCTTTTAATGTACCTTACAGTATATAATGAAAGCTGAGTGCCGAAGAATTGATGCTTTAGAACTTTAGTGTTGGAGGAGACTCTTGAGAGTCCCTTGAACTGCAAGGAGATCCCATCAGTCCATCCTAAAGGAAATTAGTCCTGAATATTCATTGGAAGTTGCCTACTTATGCTGAAGCTGAAACTCCAATACTTTGGCCACCTGATGTGAAGAAATGACTCATTTGAAAAGACTCTGATGCTGGGAAAGATTGAAAGTGGGAGGTGAAGGGGACGACCGAGGGTGAGATGGTTGGATGGCATCACCGATTCAATAGACATGAGTTTGAGTAAGCTCCGGGAGTTGGTGATGGAGAGGGAAGCCTGGTGGGCTGCAGTCCATGGGCTGCAGTCCACGGTGTTGCAAAGAGTGAGACAGGACTGAGCGACTGAACTGACTGACAATATATGATAGGAAGGAAAATAGGCAAATAAAGCATTCATTAAATAAAATTTTCTTGTTTTTCTTTCAGATCTCCTATGTGCCAGTCCTTATACTAAGCCCTGCAAAGGAAGATGGTTTAAGGAGCCTTGAGGAGATCACAGGACAAGACTAACATGAGGTGTCATAAATCACGACAGTTGTAATAGACATCTGAAGAAAGCCTGCAGAAGGGAGTTACTAACTTCCATCGTTCAATTCAACTTGGATTGAACTTTAACACTGAATCAAGTAGCTTATTTTCTGAGTAAATATATGGCGTGACTAAGAATTCAGACCCTGTTTAACCCAGAGAACTCATATTCTTTAAAATGTTTCCTGTATTAATTATTTTGTACCGAAATGGAGCAGGACTCTATAATCTTTGCCCACACCCCCAGCCTCCACCATGCCTTCTGCCTGCCTTTTGCCTGTGGAAAACTTTAGTCAAAGAATAAGTTTAATCAGAGAAGTGAGAAATGCTGAAACAAAGGAAAACAGTCAAAGGAGACTAAATAATAATAGCGTAGTCATTAAGCATAGTCAAGGACCTTTAGTTCTTTCTCAAGGGCTGTAGATAATATTCTGAGCCATATCCTGTGAGCTGTCTTATAGATACCAAAACACCAGGTGGAGAAGTTAACTACATGATGACCAGACTGTACCCAGGACTTGAGCTGCCACAATTCTGAGAACTGACTGCAAAGAAATGGAAATAAGTCCATCCCAGAACTGAAGATTAACTGTACCTAAAACAACCAAGGGTGGTGCAGATGACACCACCATTATGGCAGAGAGTGAAGAAGACCTAAAGAGCCTCTTGATGAAAGTGAAAGAGGGAAGTGAAAAAGTTGGCTTAAAGCTCAACATTCAGAAAACTAAGATCATGGCATTCGGTCCCATCACTTCATGGCAAATAGATGGGGAAACAGTGGAAACAGTGTCAGACTTTATTTTTCTGGGCTCCAAAATCACTGCAGATGGTGATTGCAGCCATGAAATTAAAAGACACTTACTCCTTGGAAGGAAAGTTATGACCAACCTAGACAGCATATTAGAAAGCAGAGACATTACTCTGCCAACAAAGGTCCATCTAGTCAAGGCTATGGTTTTTCCAGTGGTCATGTATGGATGTGCGAGCTGGACTAGAAAGAAAGCCGAGCACTGAAGAATTGATGCTTTTGAACTGTGGTGTTGGAGAACACTTGTGAGTGTCCCTTGGACTGCAAGGAGATCCAACCAGTCCACTCTAAAGGAGATCAGTCCTGGGTGTTCATTGGAAGGACTGATGCTGAAGCTGAAACTGCAATACTCTGGCCACTTGATGAGAAGAGCTGACTCATTGGAAAAGACCCTGATGCTGGGAAAGATTGAGGGCAGGAGGAGAAGGGGGCGATGGAGGATGAAATGGTTGGATGGCATCACTGACTCGATGGACATGGGTTTGGGTGAACTCTGGGAGTTGGTGATGGACAGAGAGGCCTGACGTGCTGCAGTTCATGGGGTCACAAAGAGTGAGACACGACTGAGCAACTGAACTGAACTGAAAACAACCAAAATGATGCTAGTCAGAACACTGATGACCAATTTGAAAATGACTGTTAGAGATGACTGTGCTGCTTCTGCATGTAGCACCACCCACCACCCCCACCCCCGCCATCTATAGAGGCTCCCACCCACAGCTTGTCAAGGGGGAGTCATCCTTTGCACAAATGTCTGCCACCCTCCTGCCAAGTTGCCGGCATCTGAAATAAAGCAAACTTTCCTTTCCGCCAGCCTGGCCTGTTTACTGGCTTTAGAGTGGGGAGCAGCCAAACACACGCCCCCCTCCCCAAACCTCCTTTCAATAACAGCACCACCTGATCTAGTTTGATTCTAACAGCTACAAAAAGAAAGACTTTTTTTTTTTTTTTACAATGATAGACAAGTAGTAAGGACACCGTAAATATTTATAAGGTACAAATAAAGAAATGATTTTACTAAAATGAATTTAAGAATCAATTATGCAAAATAAGTGAAATAGGACTCATTTAGAAACACATTCTTAGCAATTAGGCCACAGAGTTTTGCAGGATTTATAGGTGTATATCCCTTACATGCTAATAAGCATCATTCCAGAATATTTTACTTTGATAAAGGGATGTAAATTACTCAGTGTATCACTGATGCTGTTTGTGTCACCAATTGTCTTGCTGTGTATCTCACTGTAAGCTGAACCCAGGGGAGGAAAGGCACAAGAGGCTGGAAGAAGACTCAAAGAACTGTAGGAACTCAAGACACGTTTCTTCTCTCCTGGCTGGCACAGCAGCCGTACCACAATCCTCTCCTCTCGTGGTTGACCCAACAGACACAGCTGTGATGCAGTAGTAATGCTGCCGCTTTCTGGGTGGAGCTTACATATCACTGCAGCACAAAGTAGCTTGTGACCAAGCAAGTACCTCGTGATGTCCATTGTGCAGTGCTATAAATGATCTCAGCTGTTACATAGTCATTATTTACAAAACGTGGGGTGAGAGAGCCTGAACACACCATCTTGGCTAATTTGCTCTCTCCCCACACTCAGGTAACTCTTCTTGTGCATTAAATGTTAACTCTAGTGACTTAAAAAGCTTTTGCATCTCAAATGCTCTGCTCTCAGCAAATCAGGACTATTAAGTGGTATGTACTTCTCAATGCACTTTCATTCCCACCACAGGATTAGGTACTTTGGGGAGCAGTAAGAGTGGGAAAGAAAAATCTGGATGATTTTTAAACTTGCAAAATGATATTCTCTGATTGCTGTAGAGATACTATGAGCATTGAGGTTGTTAGGGGAGAAATGAAGCTCAGGAACAAGGTGCCAATTTATGAAAAGTATGTATTATTTACCTGGAAAGTAAAATTTTAATGTTTTTGTTCCCGGAAGTAGGTTTAACATGCCATCTTCAAAGTAAATTGATGTTAGAGAGTAGCTCAGAGAGGACATAGAGCATCATAAAGATTATCTAGGGCATAGCTTTTATGCTAACATTTTTCTAGATAACTAGTTGCTTATATTTCTGAGATATGAAAAAGAATATCCAAATTTTCTTTAATCACACTGCAACAAAAATGGACAGCTCTTGTCACTTATTTTTCACATACTGCAAACCAATTTGCAAAAATCACCTTCATGTGAGAAACCTAAATTGATCTCTATTATTACAAGTCACAAGTGTCTTTGGTTTCCCATCATAGAATCCTACAAGAGCATTACAACAGATTTCTTAAAGTTCACATTGGCACTGAGCCACTCAGTTTGTTGTACTCAGATTTCTCATTTCTTAGAGGAATATCATTCTATTTAAAAGCATCTTTCAAATATTTAAGAACATGTCACTTAATGGCTATTTATTCCCAAAGAGAATATGTTAAGTTAGATGCTTTTTAGTGGTTGTAAAACTCTATAATAATAATGCAAATTTTCATTATTTAATTGTAAAATACCTATCCTACTAAAAAAATGAAGATACACCTACTAGGGGTCATGTATAGTGCTAGGCATTTTATGCATTTTATTAGCAAATGCAATTTTCTTGCAAGATAGGTGCTAGTGTTGTCTTCCTTTAAGATGAGAAAGCAATAACTCAGAAAGTTTAGTAGCTTTCCTAACATGTATTTGGAATTCCTTGCTAAAATTTGGGACTTTATCTTAAATGTGCTACAAGAGTACAGAACATATATATTTATAATTGTCTCACCATCTTTCCACCTGGTGGGTCAGACGGTAGAGCATCTACCTGCAATGTGGGAGAGCCGGGTTCGATCCCTAGATCAGGAAGATCCCCTGGAGAAGGAAATGGCAACCCACTCCAGTACTCTTGCCTAGAAAATTCCACAGATGGAGGAGCCTGGTGGGCTAAAGTCCATGGGGTCTCAAAGAGTCGAACATGACTGAGCGACCTCACTTTCTTTTATCTGAAGGAAGACCCTGGATTCCATTCTCTTTTTACTTTTCTTTGCTTGGCTAGCAAATAAGACAATTTATTTTACTCCTCTCTGATTGTATAACAATTGAGTCCAACAGCAAATGATTGATTAGCTAAATGTGTGAGAATGCAGCTTTAATTTTGTTAACAAAAATGTGGGCTGCTTGAAGTGAATTTGCTGAGGGGAAAATCTAGGTGTATATTTATCCAAAGTGAAAGTCATTTTTAGCTGATCTGCTCTGAACTTTTTATAATATTAATGAAATATTAGAACCTAACAGTTCAACCATTTTATTCACATAATTTGTATTGTCACTATATGTAATTGCAGAGTTTATTGTTTTAAGACACAGAGGGTAAAATGGAAGAGTAATGAGGGGGAAATATGACTGACCAACATCTCTTTTCAGAGATGAACATAATGAGTTATGTTCTAAGAAATGTCAACTACAAATTGACACTTGCCCTCTACCACTACAAGGATTAAACCATGTACGGCTGCAGCTGATGATTTTCAACACCCCCTGAAAGAAGTGCGGATGGAGAGCAGAAATGAGGCATTCTCTGGGCAAAAACTAGAAGAACGGGTCTTTAGATATCTAGGTATTTTCAGGAACCAATTTTATGAGCTCGATTCTTCTACATTTTCATGCCTAGAAAAGCACCAACATTCTTAATAGTGATGACTACTTCTTGTGACTGGCACAAGCCCTCAGCAAAAGATATGTGCTTGATTGCCTGTACTCCCGTCTTCACCAAAATTACATATATACTGATCTTCCCACCTTACCTCTTTGGAATTAGAAACAGGTAACACTTGGGATAATCCATTTAGAGAATAATGAAGCTATTCCATTCCAAACTCTAGAGTTTTAAGACACATATGATAGGTACTTGGTAATTGTTTATTGAATAAACTATTAGATTTAAATATTTTGCATCTTCATTATGTACCCAAAAAGAAGCCACAGGCCTCCCTCAGATGTATCCTTGAGCTTGAATGAAAGTCCTATGAGTCCTAACCCATGGACAGAGGAGACTGGCAGGTTCCTCTGTCCACGGGGATCACAAGAGTTGGATATGACTTAGCAACTAAGCAATAACAACCTATTAGTCCTATAGCCAGGCCTGCATTTGGGTTCTAGTTCTGCCTCTTTCTTGTGGAAAGGCATCTTTGACAAGTCAGCAAGTCTTTTCATCTACACATTGATGGTGTATTTTAATTGTCACAAACCACTGTGAGCTTCTGACATGCATATCTAAATGCCTGTGGGACATCTCCTCAAGTGTCAGTTTTTTTTTTTTTTTAAACTCTTTCTTCATGTTACTTAATGCTGTAAGTTTCATATTTCAATGAATAGCACTATTAACAACAACTTACCTAGTTGCATATCAAAAACCCTCAGCATCCTCTGAAGTTTTCTCAGTAGATATAAGCAATCATCAGGGTTTGTCTTTTCTCAACCATTTAGCTCATCTGTTTCTTTCTATTCTTACTAATACTATCCATGCCAAGCCATTATCATCTTTGCCCTGAGTACATACACAACTACCTTGTTATTGTTTTGTTTTTCCTTTAAGCACCTACACATGTATACGTAAGTATACATGTATATGCCATAATTATGTATTTTTTATTATACATATGCACACACATTGTACATGTACACATATATGTATTATATATATAGTAGAGTGTATATGTGTATATATATATATATGTATATATATATATATTCTCTACTGTTGTGTGTGTATATACATTATTATTCTCCATCTTCTTGAGAGAAGGACTTGTCCAAGTACAATTAGTTATGCCTGTTCAGTTGCTCTTGTAGCACACTTAAGATAAAGTCCCAAATTTTTAGCAAGGAATTCCATGCAGGGCCACACATGGTCTGACTCTTGGCTCGATTTTAGAAAATTAGAGTTGATGACTTTGGTGATCATGTAAAGAATGTAAGTATTCTATATTGCTCATTGAAAAAAAAGTTCTGTGGTTTCAAAATACAAGTAATTTTATTGATAAAGGTAAGACATTAAAAATGGAAAGTCATTTGATTATTGCATGGAAATGGACCAATCTGGGAAAAGAATCAGTAGAACAAATTAGTTTAAGATTTCAAGTACAAAAGACCCCAATTTAGATACCTATTAAATATTGGCAAATGAAAGATTTCCCTTTGTTTAATATATTGAGAAAAACCTTACATCCTCCCTAACAATGAGTAAATGTTATAGTGCATTTTTTGATCACTTACTATTTTGGTTCATATTAAGAATGATGATTTCTGGTAAAGCTCCCACAAGTTGGAGATAGGTTGGGTCTTTGGGAATTTTGAAGGGCTTCTCTTGGCTATTGAGTTTGTTGTTATTCAGTCACTAAGTCGTGTCCAACTCTTTGTGACCTCATGAACTGCAGCACACCAGGCTTCTCTGTCCATCACTATCTCCCCGAGTTTGCTCAAACTCATGTCCATTGAGTCAGTAATGGCAAGAACTTATCATGAATACTGATATTTTCCTCAAACAGTGAGACCCATTTAAGTCTTTGAAGAAGTTCTTAGGTGAAGTCCCTAATGATTAGTATAACATCCCTCTACCTTCGTGGTGGTGTTATTTATTTTTATTTTATTTTTTAATTTATTGATTAAAAAAAAACCAATTTATATTATAGTTGATTTATGATGTTGTTAGTTTCAGGTGTACAGCAAAGTGATTCATGTATCGATTCTTTTCAAATTATTTTACCATTTATATTGTTACATAATACTGAGTGGAGTTTCCTATGTTATACAGTAGGTTCTTGCTGGTTATCCATTTTAAACAGAGCAGTGTGTACATGTCAACCCCAAACTCCCTAAATATCCTTAACCCCCCCCACACCCATTCCACTTGGTAACCATAAGTTACATAAGTTCTCTAAGTCAGTGAGTCTGTTTCTGTTCTGTATTATTTTTTAAAAGATTCTGCATATAAGTGATATCAGACTACTTCTCTTCCTCTGTCTGACTTATTTCACTCTATGACAAATCTTTAGGTCCATCCATGTTGCTGCAAATGGTATTATTTCGTTGCCTTTAATGGCTAAGTAATATTCCATTGCATGTATGTATGTATATGTATATTCACATCTTTATTCGTCTTTATGTCGATGGACATTTAAATTGCTGCCATAC
This sequence comes from Odocoileus virginianus, assembly GCF_023699985.2. NCBI lineage: Eukaryota > Metazoa > Chordata > Mammalia > Artiodactyla > Cervidae > Odocoileus > Odocoileus virginianus. Next base: position 273,859 of record NW_027224295.1, read on the forward strand.
CTTGCCTATTGTAAGCAGTGTGCTGTAATAAGCATCGGGGTGGGTGTATCCTTTCAGACTATGCTTTTCATCAGATACATGCCAAGGAGTGGATTTGCAGGGTTATGTGATCGCTCTGGGTCTTCCCTGGTAGCTCAGTTGGTAAAGAATCCCTCTGCAATGCAGGAGATCCCGATTTGATTCCTGGGTCAAGAAGATCTCCTGGAGAAGGGTTAGGTTACCTGCTCCAGTATTCTTGGGCTTCCCTGGTGGCTCAGATGGTAAAGAATCTGCCTGCATGTGGGAGACCTGGGTTTGATTCCTGGGTTGGGAAGATCCCCTGGAAAGGGCATGGCAACCATCTCCAGTATCTTGCATGGAGAAACCCATGGAAAGAAGAGCCTGGAGAATTACAGTCCATGGGGTCACAAAGAGTTGGACACAACTGAGTGACTAAGCACAGTCCAGCACATGGTAGCTCTATTTTTATTTCTTAAGGAGCCTCCACACTGTTTTCCATAGTGGCCAACCCAATTTATATTCCCATGAGCAGTGTAGGAGGGTTTCCTTTCCTCCACACCCTGTCCAGCATTTATTGTTTGTGGATTTTTTGATGATAGCCATTCTGACAGGTGTGAGGTGATATCTCATTGTAGTTTTGATTTGCATTTCTCTAATAATTAGTGATGTTGAACATCTTTTCATGTGCCTCTTGGCCATCTGTATGTCTTCTTTGGAGAAATGTCTATTTAGATCTTCTGCCCCTTCTTTGATTGGGTTGTTTTGATGATGTTAAGTCTCATGAGCTGCTTGTGAATGTTAGAAACTAATTCCTTGTTGGTCATAATGCTTGCAAATATTTTCTCCCATTCTGTGGGCTGTCTTTTTTGGTTTGTTTATGGATTCCTCTGCTGTACTAAAGCTTTTGTGTTTAATTAAGTCCTATTTGTTTTGCTTTTATTTCTATTACTCTGGGAGATGAATCTTTATCTTGATCCTGTGACTCATGTCAGAGACTGTTCTGCCTATATTTTCATCCTAAGAGTTTTACTATGTCCAGTTTCATATTAGATCTTTAATCCATTTTGAGTTTACTTTTGTGTATGGTGTTAAAGAATGATATAATTTCATTTTTTATCATGTAGTTGTCCAGTTTTCTCAGCACCATTTATTGAAGAGAATGTCCGTTTTCCATTTTATAGTCTTGGCTTCATCATCATAGATTCTTTGACCATAGGTGCATGGGATTATTTCTGAGCTTCTTCTGTACTATTCATCTATATTTCCATTTTTGTGCCAGTACTGTACTGTTTTGATGACTATAGCATTATAGTATAGTCTGAAGTCAGGGAGTCTGATTCCTTCAGCTCCGTTTTCCTTTTTCAAGATTTCTTTGGGTATTTGGGGTTTCTTCTGTCTCCATACACATTAAATTTTGTCTCTAGCTCTGTGAAAAATGGCATTGGCAATTTGATTGGGATTCCATTGCATCTCTAGATTGCCTTGGGTAGTATAGTCATTTTGACAATACTAATCCTTTCAATCCAAGAACATGGTATATCTTTCCATTTGTTTATGTAATATTTAATTTCTTTCATCAACATACTGTTGTTTCAGAGTACAGATCTTTTGTCTCTTTAGGCATGCTTATTCCTAAATATGCAATTATTTAGAAATGGCAGATTTAAAAAGGCAGAGGAACCAGAGATCAAACTGCCAATATCTGTTGGATCATAGAAAAGCTCAAGAGTCCCAGAAAAACATCTACTTCTGCTTTATTGTATATGCCAAAGCCTTTGTGTGGACACAACAAACTCTGGAAGATTCTTAAAGAAATGGGAATACCAGACCACCTTACCTGCCCCCTGAGAAATCTGTATGCAGGTTAAGAAGCAACAGTTAGAACTGGACATGGAACAACAGACTGGTTCCAAATTGGAAAAGAAGTACATCAAGGTGGTATACTGTCACCCTGATTATTTAACTTATATGCAGAGCACATAATGTGAAATGTTGGGCTGGAAGAAGCACAGGCTGGAATGAAGATTGGAGGGGAAAATATCAATAACCTCAGATATGCCAATGACACCACCCTTATGGCAGAAAGCAAAGAGAAACTGGAGAGCCTCTTGATGAAAGTGAAAGAGGAGAGTGAAAAAGCTGGCTTAAACTCAACATTCAAAAAATGAAGATCATGGCATCTGGTCCCATCACTTCATGGCAAATAAATGGGGAAACAATAGAAAACAGTGACAGACTTTATTTTCTTGGGCTCCAAAATCACTGCAGATGGTGACTGCAGCCATGAAATTAAAAGATGCTTGTTCCTTGGAAGAAAAGCTATGAGCAACCTAGACAGCATATTAAAAGTAGGGCCATTACTTTGCAAACAGAGATCTGTCTAGTCAAAGCTGTGATTTTCCCAGTAGTCATGTATGGATGTGAGAGTTGGACAATAAAGGAAGTTGAGCACCAAAGAATTGATGCTTTTGAATGTGGTGTTGGAGAAGACTCTTGAGAGTCCCTTGGACTGCAAGGACATCAAACCAGTCAATCCTAAAGGAAATCAGTCCTGAATATTCATTGGAAGGACTGATGCTGAAGCTCCAATACTTTGACCACCTGATGTGAAGAACTGACTTATTGGAAAAGACCCTGATCTGGGAAAGATTGAAGGAGGGAGGAGAAGGGGACAACAGAGGATGAGATGGTTGGATGGCATCACTGACTCAATGGACATGAGTTTGAGCAAGCTTTGGAGTTGGTGATGGACAGGGAAGCCTGGTGTGCTGCATGCAGTCCATGGGGTTGCAAAGAGCTTTACATGACTGAGTGATTGAATTGAGCTGATTTCTAGGTATTTTATTTTATTTTGATGAAAAGGTAAATGGGATTGTTTCTTGAATTTCTCTTCCTTATCTTTCATTGTTAGTGTGTTAAAAATGCAATAGTTTTTTTTTTTTTTGGTATTAAATTTGTACCCTTCAAAGTTACCAAATACACTGATGAGGTCTAATAGTTATTGATAGCTCCTTTAGGATTCTTTTATGTATAGTATCATGTCATCTGGAAACAGTGACATATAGTTCTTTTCATATTTGGGTTCTTTTTATCTATTTATTTATTTTCTTCTTTGATTGCCATGGCTAGGGCTTCCAAAACTATGTTGAATAAAAGTTATGAGAGTAAGCATCTGGTCTTCTTCCTGACCTTAGAGGAAATGCTTTTTGCTTTTCCAAATTGAGAGTAATGTTTGCTGTAGCTTTGTCTCTATGACCTTTATTATTTTAACGTAGGTTCCTTCTATGTCTACTTTCTGGAGAGTTTTTAATCATACATGGGTGTTGAAATTTGTCCAAAGATTTATCTGCATCTCTTGGCATAATCATATGGTTTTTATTCTTTAAATTGTTGGTGTGGTGTATCACATGGATTGATTTTTGTGAATACTGAAAAATTATTCACCCCAGACCTCATCATGGTGTATGATCCTTTTAATATATTGTTGGATTCAGTTTGCTAGTATTTTGTTGAGGGTTGTCCTATCTAGTTCATCAATGATATTAGTCTATATTTTCTTTTGTTGTGTACCTTTTTCTGATTTTGGTATCAGGGTAATGGTGGTCTTTTAGAATGAGTTTAAGGGTTTTCCTTCCTCTGAGTTTTTTGTTTGTTTGTTTGTTAATAGTTTCAGAAGGATAGATGTTAGCTCTTCCCAAAATGTTTGATTGAATTTGGCTGTGAGGTCATCTGATTCTGGACTTTTTTTTCGTTGAGAATTTTAAAAATAAAATGTATATTTCAGTACTTGTGGTTAGTCTCTTTATATTTTCTATTTCTTTCCATTTCGATCTTGGGTAATTGTAGCTTTCTAAGAGTTTGCTCATTTCTCCCAAGTTGTTCATTTTATTTACATACAGTTGCTTGAAGTAATCTCTTATAGTCCCCTGTATTTGTGTGATGTCTGTTGTAATTTTTCCTTTCTAATTTTATTGAATTGAGTTCTCTCCCTTTTTTATGAGTCTAGCTAAAAGTTTAACAATATTTTTTATCTTTTCAAAGAACCAGATTTTCTTTTCATTGATCTTTGCTATTGTTTTCTTCATATTTATTTAGTTTAATTCTACTTTGATTTTTATGATTCTTTTTTCTTTTACTAGCTTTAGGTTTTGTTCTTTCTCTTTCTCTTTTAGGTGCAAGGTTAGATTTTGTTTGGTTTCCTGAGGTAAGATTGTATTGCTATTATAATAGCTTCCCTCTTAGAACTGTTGATTTTTGCATCCCATAGGCTCATTGTGTTTTTTGTTTTCATATTTCTCTAGGTATTTTTTTATTTCTCTTTGACTTCTTCAGTGATCCATTGGTTGTTTAATAGCATATTATTTAGCCTTCAGCTTTTTTGTGTTTTATGCATTTTTTTTTTCCTTGAACTTTATTTGTGGTGGTTGGAATTACTGTGGTTGGAAAAGCATTGTGGTGTTTTATAGGATTTCAATTTTCTTAAATTTACTGAGGCTCATTTTGTGGCCCAGCATGTGATCACTACTGGAGAATGTCCCATGTGCACAGGAGAAAAATATGTATTCTGCTGCTTTTGGGTGGAATACTATATAAATATCAGTTAAGTCCATCTGTTGCAATGTTGTCATTTAACCCTATGTTTCCTTATTAATTTTCTATCTGGATGTCCTGTTCATTGATATAAGTGGGGTGTCAATGTCTCCCATTGGGCAAACTCTGGGAGATAGCGAGGAGTGCTGCAGTCCCTGGGGTCACAAAGAGTTGGACATGACTTAGAACCTGGACAACAAATGTCTCCCACTATTACTGTGTTACTGTCAATTGCTCATTATATGGCTTTTAGTATTTGCCTTATGTATTGAGGTTCTTTGTTGGATGCATATATATTTGCAATTGATATATCTTCTTTTAGGATCCCTTGATCATTATGTAATGTCCTTCTGTTTATCTTAGAGCAGTCTTCATTTTAAAGTCTATTTTATCTATTATGGGTATTGCTACTCCAACTTTCCTTAGATTTCTATTTACATGGAATATCTTTTCGCATCCCCTTACTTTCTGTCTGTATGTATCCCTAGGTCTGAAGTGCGTCTTCTGTATACAGCATATATACAGGTCTTGTTTTAGTATCCATTCAGCCAGTCTTTGTCTTTTGGTTGGAGAATTTAATCCATTTAATTTTAAAATAATTATCAACATAGATATCCTATATGCATTTTCTTAATTGTTTTGGGTTTGCTTCCATAGGTCATTTTTTCTTTTTCTTCTTTTCTTGTCCTCTTCTCTTGTGGTGTGATGCCATCTTTAGTGTTGTGTTTGGGTTGCTTTTTCTTTCTTTTTTCTTCTTTTGTTTGTATCCACTGCAGTTTTGGGGTTTGCTGTTCTCATGAGATTTTATATAGCAGTTTAACTATGTACAAAGTCATTTTAATTTGCTGTTGTCTTTTCTACCTAGAGAATCTCCTTTAGCATTTATTGCAAAGCTGGTCTAGTGGTGCCGAATTATTTTACCTTATGTTTATCTGTGAAGCTTTTGATTTCTCTGTCAGTTCTAAATGAGAGCCTTGCTGGGTAGAATATTCTTGGTTGTATGTTTTTCCCTTTATCATATTGACCATATCTGTCACTCCCTTCTGATCTGCAGGATTCCTGCTGTGAAATTAGCTGATAATCTCATGGGAGTTCCTTTGTATAATACTTGTTGCTTTTAATACTTTTTATTTGAATTTTATTTTTGTCAATTTGATTACTTTTGTTTTGGCATGTTCCTTCTTGAGTTTATCCTGCCTGGTTTTCTCTATGCTTCCTGGGTGTAGGTGACAGTTTCCTTTTCCATGTTAGGGAAGTTTTCAGCAATTATCTCTTCAAATATTTTCCCGGGTCCTTTCTTTCTTCTCCTTCTGAGACCCCTATAATGTGTATGTTGGTATGTTTAATGTTGTCCCAGAGGTTTCTTAGACTGCCTTCATTCCTTTTAAATTTTTTTCCTTTATTCTGTTTTGCAGCAGTGATTTCCACCATTCTGTCTTCAAAATCACTTATCTGCTCTTCTTCGTCTGTTATTCTTCTTTCATTACTTCTATTGTATTTTTCAATTCAATTACTATATTGTTCATCTCTATTTGCTTTTTAGTTCCCCTATGTGTTTGTCAAACATTTATTGCATCTTCTCAATGCTTGCCTGCATTCTTTTTCCAAGATTCTGTATCATTTTCATTATCATTATTATACAGTTTTTGGAGGGTTGCCTATCTCAACTTCATTTACTTGTTTTTCTAGGGTTTCATCATGTTTCTTCATCTTGGACATATTCCTCTACCATTTCATTTTATCTACTTTCTGTGATTGTGGTCAATTCTAAAGGCTGAAGGGTTGGTGGATGAGGCTATAAAAGAGGCTTCTGTAAGTTTCCTGATGGTGGTTGTGGTTCAGTCACTCAGTCGTACCCAACTCTTTGTGAACCCATGGTCTGCACCGTGCCAGGCCTCCTCTCCTGCCTTCACCATCCCCCAGAGCTTGCTCAAACTCATGTCAATTGATTCAGTGATGCCATTCAACCATCTCATCCTTGATTGTCCCCTTCTCCTCCTGCCTTCAATCTTTCCCAGTATCAGGGTCTTTTCCAATGAGTCAGTTCTTCACATCAGGTGGCCAAAGTATTGGAGTTTCAGCATCAGTCCTTCCAATGAATATTCAGGATTGATTTCCTTTCTAATTGATTGGTTTGATCGTCTTGCAGTTCAAGGGACTCTCAACAGTCTTCAACACCACAGTTCAAAAGCACCAATTCTTCAGTGCTCAGCTTTCTTTATGGTCCAGCTCTCACATCCATACATGACTACTGGAAAAACTATAGCCTTGATTGCCTTTTGATATGCTGCCTAGGTTGGTCATAGCTATTCTCCCAAGGAACAAGCGTCTTTCAAATTCATGACTGTAGTCACCATCTGCCGTGATTTTGGAGTCCAAGAAAATAAAATTTGTCACCATTGTTTCCCCATCTATTTGCCATGAAGTGACGGGACCAAATGCCATGATCTTCATGCTATGAATGCTGAGTGTTAAGCCAGCTTTTTCACTCTCTAACTTTCATCAAGAGGCTCTCCAGTTCCTCTTTGCTTTCTGCCATAATGGTGTCATCTGCATATCTGAGGTTAGTGATATTTTCCACAGAAATCTTGATTCCAGTTTATACTTCATCCATCCTGGCATTTCATATGATGTGCTCTGCATATATGTTAAATAAGTATGGTTACAGTGTACAGCCTTGATGTATTCCTTTCCCAATTTGGAACCAGTCTGTTGTTCCATGTCTGGTTCTAACTGTTGCTTCTTGACCTGCATGCAGGTTTCTCAGGAGGCAGGTAAGGTGGTCTGATATTCCCATCTCTTTAAGAATTTTCCACAGTTTATTGTGATCTACAGAGTCTTAAGAAGCTAGCATAGTCAGTAAAGCAGAATTAGATGTTTTTATAGAATTCTCTTGCTTTTTCTTTGATTCAGTGGATCTTGGGAACTTGATCTCAGTTCCTGTGCCTTTGCTAAATCCAGTTTGAACATCTGGAGGTTCTCAGTTTATGTACTGTTGAAGCCTCACTTGGAGAATTTTGAGCATTACTTTGCTATAGGTGGACTTTTGACTGAGTGAATTTTAGATGAAATTAACTTTTAATTTAAATGTTTAAACATACTTCTTCAAAAATGGGCTAAATTTGCTCAAAAGGGGACTAAATTTGATTTTTAATTTTTAAATGAATTTTAAAATGCCCGGTTCCATAACACAATGTTTACTTGCACAGTGTTCTAAAAGTAGTCTGTATATAACTTGTATTACCTTCAAGAATGTGTATGGCTGACACAGTTTTGACCCTTCATATTAAGACTGTTAGTCACATCAGAATGCTCCCATAAATCCACCTAAAACTTACTATCAACCTTAACATCCAGGAAGACCACCTGGCAAACTTTTAACCAAGGACCATTTCTCAAAATATTTTGATAGAGCTCTACTGGGATGGTAACTGGACACTGGCATTTTTTTTTTCAAACTTCACCAGCTGATTCTAAAATGTAAAATTAAGGTTAAGAATCTCTGATCTAAAATACTGAAACACATGTTCCAGTGTTTCTAAAACTGTTGAATTCAGGAGTTCAGGATTCAAAACTAAATTGAAACCACTGTAAGCACATCTAACTTAAAATGAGCAATGCAAGCCGTGCAAGCCATGCTCATTTTGGCTGTTTCTTCCTAGGCAACATAGTCTGCATTTATTATTAAGAACAGTTGGATTAGATATCCATTTCATTGCAACCTCTGAAATAGTAAGTGACAGAAAACTAGCTTCTCCTTAAATTCCCTGGTGGCTCAGATGGTAAAGGATCCACCTATAATGCAGGAGACCCGGGTTCAATCCCTGGGTCGGGAAGATCCCCTGGAGAAGGGAAGCGCTACTCACTCTGGTATTCTTGCCTAGAGAATTCTGTGGACAGAGGAGTCCGGTGGGTTACAGCCTATGGGGTTGCAAAGGTCAAACACAACTGAGCAACTAATACTTAATTTTACAACTGGATTTTAAAAATACTTTAGAAGCACAATTTCTTTAGTTCTTTAGTTGAAAATAAAGTTTAATAATCTCTATTAAAAGTAAAATTGGATAAATCACAGTGACATTTTTCTCAATATTTCTCAATACCAACATCAATATTAATAAATCCTACAATACTTTGTATACATTACTTTTAAAAATTACTGATACATTCTTGCTTATATTAAGAAAACTCATCTTTATTTGCAGAATCAGTTTTCTCAAGTTTCTATTTTTATTTATTTTTGCAAATGAACAGTGTTTGCTCTTGAATCACATGGCAGTGTGTTTGCCAAATAGCTTCATTTTCCTTTGCTATTTTCACAGTTTAATCAAAACAGGGCTTGTTTTCACATGGGGATAATAAACATTCAGCTCCTTGACACATAATGAATGCGTTTGTGTTCTGCAATCAGCTTGAAGTGAGGCACTCAAATGTCCTAGAATAGGGCACAAAAATTTTTGCTTTCATTCATTTCAAGACAGTGTTAGTATTACCCTCCATGTTTCCACACAGCTGTCATCTAAAATTCCACTGTGAAATAGATCTATAATTAACCGTTCAGTTTGTACATTAAATACATTTTAACAAACAGCACTTTTCTCTGAGAAGAGAATGTTACTGCCATTCTTAGCTAACAATCTCAGTTTGGAGGGTGTTTATTACATAAAGTATTCATAAGACAAGCTGATCCATGCTCTCTATTCAAAGCATGCCCTTATTGAATTATGAGCTATTCAGACTTATCCAAAGTAATTATAGACTCTAATAAATTAGGAAATATTTTAAAACTGTAAAAACCGTTTTGCAATTTCTGTAATTCAAATAGTCATGTGACAAAAATAAGTTCAAATTATCATAAATTTACTGTTTAAATATTAATTTGACAATAATTTAGCATCAATGAAATGTTTAATAATCATTAATTCATTGATGGTTATTAAATATAAGTAGATTATTACATATTAATTTTATATATTAAATATAATTGTATTGTATTTCATATTAATATTTATTTTAAATATTAAATATTTACATCATTTTAAGAAAATAGTTTAATATTCAATATTAAATTGTAGAAAAATATCTTGAATAATTTAATTGCAGTAAAGCCTAAAAGGATACATAATATTCACAGGAGTCAGCATATTTGTCACTTCAACATGGAATATGAGCCCAAAAGATACAAACACAATTTCCATCTGGTGATATATGAAATACAATATGTAAAGATTCACAGTGAAGTGTCGTACTCAGCGACTAGATTCCTACTTCCACTGGTTTATTTTGAAATATTTTGGAAGGAATCCTGAATAAGAGATTCCATCCATGAGGCTTTTAATGCAGGATCCAATCATCCTGGATAGCATTCCCTGTTCCTCTCTTGCAGCTCAATCCTGAGATGAAGAGGAGGATCTGGGGCAGCTGGTTGTGAGTCTCCTCAACCATTGTTCAAGTCTAGGTGTTGCCAGGAAACTGAGAATTGGAGCTCTTTATTTTATAAAAATACACATCTGTATCCATGATACAACCAAAATGTAACAAAGAGGAATTAGTAATTCAAAATATAAGTGAATAAACAGAGATGCAAGATTTACACTTTGAAGTAGATGTTATTAATTTAAAAGACTGCACACAGTTTATTACATATAAGCTATAAGTGGATACTTGTTAACATGTGAGGTATAGAAAATTAATGAAATACATCAATCTATAATTTATATGAGTGGGTCCTCAAATCACTTGTCCACATGCATATTTAAATATTATCATCTGTCCATTTGGACATGGCAGGATGAGCAACCTATGGAACAAGAAGCAGAACTTAAAGCTCACTTTTCATAATCACCTAATACTAAAATCAGTGAGTATAATGCATATTAATTTAATTAGCCTCCAAATTTACAATGCTGAACTCTTACTATTTCTCATCATTTGACTGTCCTTCCTTTTTCAATTGTCTGTATAGGGTATGGGAACATGAACACTCTCCAAATATAAATCTCATGACTATATAGATTGACATGCAAACAGTTTCTTTGAAAAGTGTTAATCACTCATGTCTGACTCTTTGTGTACCCATGAATTGTAGCCTGCTGGGCTCCTCTATCCATGGAATTCTCCAGACAAGAATTCTGGAGTGGATTGCCATTTCCTTCTTCAGGGGATTGTCTCAACCCAGGGATCAAACCTGGGTCTCCTGCATTGCAGGCAGATTCTTTACCAACTGAGCCACCTGGGAAACAGTTTCTTCATTTCCTGGTTATACAAAAGGAGCATCCCTTTTCAAATCTACATGTTCATGGATAATTATAATAGTACATATGAAAATATATTAAATTTTACATTCTGTCAAATGCAGAACTAAAAGAAACTTTTATGATGGGAAAATCTTATTAAGAATCTTTATAAAGCAGTCTATATTTTGTTTTCTTTTTAGATAAGATGTGTATCATGCTGGATTTAAAAATCGGTGAAACATAAACAGTAAAGAATGAGTAAATAAATGAATATAGTTTAAATTTCCTTTTTTAACCTAAATTTTCTATAGTGTATACATATTATTTTTAGTGTAAGAAAAATAAGTTCTTTTTAGGTTAGTCATACCTATGTATCTACTTACACTTCTTAACATCTGTGGCAAAATTTGTCTAAAAATATGTAATTAATTTCACATGTGCAGTGTGTAAAACACAGGCACTTTTGTTCAGAGCTCCAAACTGCATCCTGTGGCCCAGTGCAGCAGAGATGGGTCACAGTGAGCGGATTATGGGGTGGTGGAAGGGGCACTGGGCTGCTAGAATCCTGACTTGTGGGCAGCCTCCTTCCTCTACTCCACTGCTTTCTATGAGCTGCACCATGGAAAAGGGTTGCAGGGCATTGGTTACTGTCTTTGGAATGTTACCTCCTGACTCCAACAAAAGAAACAAATTCTGTCAGCATAATTACCTTTCTGACATGAAAATCAAGAAGCACTTCCTAAGTTAGAATGCATAGAGGGTTGATACATCAACATTCACAAACAGCGAGTCAAATTATCTTGAATGTGAAATGTATTCCTGAACTAACACTTGCTCAACAACGTCAGAAAATGGCAACGAATCTTGGTGGCCAAAGAAAAAGTCAAGATCCTAAAGAGAAGTCTACTTTTAACCATAAATGTGTTTAATCTTTTAACAATAAGAATATGGCCAATTTGGCTGAAATTTTAGGTAATAAAAGTTATTATATAAAAATTCCTGCCTAATATCTTTCTTAGTGTGTCCAGATAAGACAAACCACTTTCTACATTTTCCTCATTACTTTATTAAGAAATATATATATTTTTAATTATCAATTGCTTTCTGTATGCAGAGAATTGCTTGTTAAATTCTGATTTATTCAGAATGAAATCTAGTGTTTATGAGCAATGTGGCTTATAAAGTGATAGAATCTATTTCTAGACTTGGCTGCAGCAGAAGAGCTAAACAACCATGAAAGAACAAAATAGGTTTCAAGGTGAGTCCAGCCCTCCTGACCATGGCTCCTGCAGCTCCATCGGAAGGTCTGAGAAGTAATCATTTATATTCACACATTTTCCCTATTGCCTTACTTACATGGTATTAAAATTTAAATGTAAATAATTGAGAAATATGGCCTGAATGGGAAAAGAATCTTAAAAAAAAAAAGTGGATATATGTGTATGTGTAACTGGTCCACTTTGCTCTATACCTGAAATTAATACAATATTGTAGATCAAATATACTGCAATAAAAAATAAAAATGAGAAACAATAAAGAAATATGAGAATAAAATGCAATGTTGACAGAAGGAAAATATTGATAGAAAAAGTGATATAATCTAAATAAACTCCCATCCCGTTACCAACTATGCAGTCACATATCATCAAATTCATCCTTGCCATTTTCTTCAGAGCATATAATTTTGTAAAGTAAATCTCACAGGTGATGATTCTTCCTCAAATTTCTGTACCACATGTGAAAAGCAATGACTGTATTTTACAAATAAAAGTTCCACTTGAAAAAGTGATTCATAAATAACAATGTATCTTCTAATTAGAATGTACGCTTTAAGAGATTGTTCACTAAAGTATCTCCAGGATTGAGATGAGTGGCTTATTAAATAAGTACTTGTTGCGTGAGTAATGGTCTGTGGTCTTCTACTTCATCACATGATTTATAGCCTGGCACAATTTTTAAATGCAGGAATATGTTTCTCAAATGTAGACAGTAAGAACCAGGAGGGACAATATCTATTGTGTATACCATCATATTCCTAAAGCCTGACAATACCTTTGTGCTCAAAGGACAAACTCAACTTTTGGATAGCAATCATTATGATGGTGGCTCCTGTTTCTAAATTGGCCTCATGATAGTCGTCAGAGAAGTGGGTTGATTCGATGCCTCTGTTCTGAGGAGGGTGCACTTTCTCCCAATGTCTGAACATTTCCTTCCCTGTCCCAGTGGAGTACTACACCTTCATTACATGGAGCCCCCAAAGCAGGCCACATTCATTATCTCCTTTACTGCTCCTCATAAAGAGGAACAGATTGGCCTTCATATTATTTTAATAAAAATCTAAACTACTGCACAATTGCACTCATCTCACACGCTAGTAAAGTAATGCTTAAAATTCTCCAAGCCAGGCTTCAGCAATACGTGAACTGTGAATTTCCAGATGTTCAAGCTGGTTTTAGAAAAGGCAGAGGAACCAGAGATCAAATTGCCAACATCCACTGGATCATCAAAAAAGCAAGAGAGTTCGAGAAAAACATCTGTTTCTGCTTTATTGACTATGCCAAAGCCTTCGACTGCGTGGATCACAATAAACTGTGAAAAATTCTGAAAGAAATGGGAATACCAGACCACCTGACCCACCTCTTGAGAAACCTATATGCAGGTCAGGAAGCAACAGTTAGAACTGGACATGGAACAACAGACTGGTTCCAAATAGGAAAAGGAGTACGTCAAGGCTGTATATTGTCACCCTGTTTATTTAACTTACATGCAGAGTACATCATGAGAAACACTGGGCTGGAAGAAGCACACACTGGAATCAAGTTCACCAGGAGAAATATCAATAACCTCAGATATGCAGATGACACCACCCTTATGGCAGAAAGTGAAGAGGAACTAAAAAGCCTCTTGATGAAAGTGAAAGAGGAGAGTGAAAAAGTTTGCTAAAAGCTCAACATTCAGAAAACTAAGATCATGGCATCTGGTCCCATCACTTCATGGGAAATAGACGGGGAGACAGTGGAAACAGTGTCAGACTTTATTTTTTTGGGCTCCAGAATCACTGTAGATGGTGATTGCAGCCATGAAATTAAAAGACGCTTACTCCTTGGAAGGAAAGTTGTGACCAACCTAGATGGCATATTAAAAAGCAGAGACATTACTTTGCCAACAAAGGTCCATCTAGTCAAGGTTATGGTTTTTCCAGTAGTCATGTATGGATGTGAGAGTTGGACTGTGAGGAAAGCTGAGCACCGAAGAATTGATGCTTTTGAACTGTGGTGTTGGAGAAGACTCTTGAGAGTCCCTTGGACTGCAAGGAGATCCAACCAGTCCATCCTAAAGGAGATCAGTCCTGGGTGTTCATTGGAAGGACTGATGCTGAAGTTGAACCTCCAATACTTTGGCCACCTGATGCGAAGAGTTGACTCATTGGAAAAGACCCTGATGCTGGGAGGGACTGGGGCAGGAGGAGAAGGGGACGACAGAGGATGAGATGGCTGGATGGCATCACCGACTTGATGGACATGAGTTTGAGTAAACTCTGGGAGTTGGTGATGGACAGGGAGGCCTGGTGTGCTGCGATTCATGGGGTCACAAAGAGTCAGACACAACTGAGTGACTGAACTGAACTGAACTGAACTGAGGACTGGGGACATGTAAATGAATGTTATTTTTCAAGGCAGTCAGCTGGTGATACTGCACATATATTTTCAGGAACCAGAAGCTATACTTCTAAAGTAATGTACTGTATTGATATATCATAGGCACTCAATAATATTACTGAGTTGAAGAACAATTAACTTTAAATGGGTTTTGAATTAAATTATGTAGTTTTGAAATTAATTTATACACTGATATGCTTACTGACTATTAATTCTTATGAATCAATCATTATTTGGCACTTTCAGGAACTACATGCAATAAAAATAACTTGAAAGTTACAATTTCTTTCCTTAAAAAGTTTATAAATCTCTTAACTGTGTATTATTCTAATGATCTTTATGATAACAGAAAGGCACAACATTGCTGTCATATCAATGAGTCAGACAATGGAAACAGTGAAACATTTAAGAAAGACACTATCCAGAATGTTCATCGTTACTGTTGAAAATTATCTATGATTGTGATTAATTGCTCTTGAAATTGTGATCAAAATTAATCTGTTCAATTTTCTGGCTCTCTAGGTAAAATCTCACCCTGTAATTACATAAATCAATGTGATCTGGACTTCTAAAAAAAACTGAGGTTAGAAAGATAGAGGTAATTTCTGCGTTGTCAGTGACTGATGAATGTTTTGATTTCAGTTTTAGTAAAGAAAAGGTCTTACCATAGCTGTCATAGGCATCCTCACTTACTCCATGACCATAGTCATAGTATTCAGGAACACTGCAATAGATTTAGACAGTAATCAATGTTACTGTATTTGAGAGGAATCAACCCCAAAACTTATATGGAATTTGAAATAAAATTGTGTACTGAGGTAATATCCCAAGAATCTCTAGACATAAAACACATATTTGAACATAAATAATAACAGAATAATATTCACTGAATAATAAAATTCTAGCAAGAATATTCAGTAAGAATAATACAGGTTATTGACAAAGAGTGCTATAATTTTCTCATCTCACATTAGTATTTTTTAAAAATCTCTATCCTCCACTTATATAAATCAAATTTCCTCTAAAACACAAGTATGAGACTTCAAGAGGAGAATTATGAAAGGTCTATTTCCAAGAAAAAGTGCTACACAAGATGACAATCTGGTCAATTGTGTGTAAACTTTAATGCAATTAGCTTAAGAAATATACATCAATTTCATTTTCATTTTCATACACTGAAATTATACTTCCCTCCAACTTTTTCACAGCATAGGTCCATTGGTTTCATATATATAATTTTATGTATATGTTTATAAATTATATCAAAATTATGAATTCTTTTCAAGTATATAGAAGGGTGACAAGAAAAGGGCTTAATATCAGATACCAAATTGTATAAGGGTTGAGGGTGTGTGATAAATGGCCACATGGTTAGGTTGGAAGGAAGAGAGGAAGACCTAAAATTATTTGGTTGTCTTTATCCCTCAAGACAATCCCATAGGCCTCATTTTATAAAATACTTGAAATTTCATTGATAGTAAGGTATGAGGAGGGAAAAATAAAGTCTGTATATTAGAGGTGAAAAGAAAGATAGACAGAAATTCTGCCAAATTTATATTTCTGGGAAGCAATTGATAAGGAATAATTCATTTTAGTGTAATGTATCTGGAAAAGAAAAAGATAATTTCATCTTCATTGCCAGGATAATTATATACCAACTCTCTAAGAAAAAAAACTTATGGTAATAAGTTTTCTCTGCATCTTTCTAAGACTTGAGATTGTAGAAATCTAAGCCTAGTGGCTGGATGTTTATCTTCTTAGAAATGATGCAACCCAATTGAGAACCCACATATATGTGCAGCAAAGTACTGAGAGTTGTTACATTGATTTCCAGGATTATCAAGAAGTGGCAGTCATGACTATCTAGTGGTGTTATTTTGTTTTTGAATGGATTTCAGTTTAATTTTAATTGACCAAGCTAAGAATGGAAAAGGAACATGAGTAACAGAGACCATGACAAGAACCTGAGTCACTGTCTAACATAAATGACACATTTACACAAAGAGGGAATTTTAACTTTCAGAACTCAGACCTTTGTCTAACCCCTCTGTCCATGGGATTCTCCTGGCAAGAATAGTGGAGAGGGTTACCATGCCCTATTCCAGGGGATCTTCCCAACCCAGGGATCAAACCCATGTCTCTTATGTCTCCTGCATTGGCAGATGGGTTCTTTACCACTAGCACCAACTGGGAAGTTGCAAGTAATGGATAATGCAAAATAATGGGAGAATAATAGATAACAATCATAATGGACTCTTACAGAATTCATGCTTTTCTTATGCAAATATTACTTCTCATTGCTTCCATAAGAACATATTTTACATGAACAAATGACCACACAGTGAATGAAATACGCTCCTAACCAACCTAGAAGCAAGATGTGCCCTTGTGACTGTGTCAGGAAACACGGGATATGCACAGAGGTAAGGGTGTCAACTTTGAGGTCATTTCCAATGAAGAGCAAGCTCCTCATCTTGGAATTGTGCACAGTCCCCCTCCTCAGATGGTAGAATGCACCAAAAATGATTATCTAGCATTCACCATGGAAATAAAGTTAATACCTAGGAAGTCTTGCACGGCAGCATACAAGGAACTTGTCTCTAAATGATCACATAGAAGCAGACTTACTCTAAATCACTGCCTACCTCAGGGATTGTTATAAGAAAAAAAAAATCTCAAATATGGACTATTAGTTCACTGGAAGAGCAGACAGTGTAAGAAAAAAGTACTGTTTGATAGAAAGCTGATGGCCCATGTTATCCCATTACCACTAAAATATGAATGGCAGGCTATAAGCATATATATTTCAGCATTATGAGGAAAAACTAGAGAAAGCCCAACTATCAGTAATCTTTGCTGCTTTCTAAAAATGTTTAAAGAAGTTATGAGCTCAAATAAGAATGGGCCATTTTTTCAGAAAAATCAGAAGTGAATAGAGATTTGCTAAGAGAAGTTATCTCTGCCTGTTTTATGTTAGCTCTATGAAAATAATTTAAAAATGGGATAGGGTTCAGAAATTTAGAACTTAACAGGATTAGAGAAGTCAACTGTTTTTGTATTTCAATAGCAAGAGATAATTAGTGCTGTTCCAAGATGCCCTCATATCTTTCCATTAGACTTTGCTATCATATACAATCTCAGGAACAACCCTTGAATCTCTAAACGTACAACGGCAGGAAGCATGTGGCAAACATTGTGAAGGCCGATAATGGCATGCTCTGCTTTATGATAAGGAAGGACCTTCCAATAAATCCGGTGTAACTTCCAGAAAAGAGAACCAAGGTTTCCAGAGGCACTCACCAAAAAAATTTATTTCAATGCTGGTGCTTAGATGCCTTTTAATCTGTTAAGGAGGATTTTGTAATAATTATTGCTTATGAGCGTTTCCCAAGGGAACTTTCTACTGTAGTTATTTTGTTCCTTTTATACTACTTTATATTGCATATTTTGTATGGGGAAGAAGGTCAAGAACAAGAAAGATATTTTGTCTATCATTTTATAGGTTTTGAGGCTTCAAAGAACCATATCAGACCTAATCTTCCCAGAGTCTAGATTTTGAGCTGGTTGCAGTAATTGGAATTGAACATGGATTTTCTCCTTTAGGCAGAAGGTAGCCATTCTTATGTTTGTTTTAACGAGAATATGAATATTCATTTATGTTTGGATAAGAGGGCTGGGCAAAGAGACTTCAACCTGTTTGAAAATCCATTTGGCTCTTCTTTCAATAAGAAATACTGACAATCTCAAGACTATATTTTCTACTCTTCCTTTCATTTGAGTGTGGCCATGAGTGAAGTTATGTGTTAAAATTCTTCATGATTTTCATAAAATTAAATTTATTGTCCTCTACTTATTTTCAACTTTCATGTAACTGGCTGCAAACGTCAATTATTGGAGCCACTTTGGAAGACATGTTAACAGTGGTAGATGGAATCTTAGTATTTTCCAAAATTTATTTGTTGAAATCTGAATTCTTATTGTGGTGGTATTAGGAGGTGAGACTTTGGGTATTAAATTAGATTATGATGGTGGAGACCTGTCAGGAAGCATTTAGTAGGAGTCTTCCTGTGTGCTATTTTGGATCTGTCAGGAATCCTCTGGCCCTTATTAAGAGGAGAGGCACACCTTTCCTGAGGCTGAGGAATTCAGGCATGTCCTTCGTTAGTTTTTCAATATGGTGATAAGTACCCTCTTCCTTCTTATGAACCATATGGTAAAAAGTTGTTGTTTATAGTTCTCTGTCTTTAATAGGGCTTACCTTATGTTTTGTAAGTCTGGAATTTTAATCTTTATCTTTGCTGAGAATAACTACCTTGAAAGACAGTATATATGCCCACACCATGTTGATTAAAACACCTTTGCTCCATCAGAGCTTGTCTCCACCAGTGTCTTCCTTCCTTTCTTTTTTTCTTTCTCTCTCTCTTTCTGTCTCTGTCTCTCTCTCTATACATATATATATGTGTGTGTGTATATATATATATATATATATATATATATATATTTCTGGCTGATTCCCTGGAGCATGAAAGCCGTCTGCATAACCCAGGGAATATTAGCTTCTTTCCTTCTTTCACTCTCTCACCATCGACTCTGGACCACCAGGTTAAGGTCCAATAAAGGACCAACAAGTGGCGCCCAGAAACGGACTCTGGTACACCGGGGACTCCATCTGGATTCGGACGGAGTGACCCCCAGGGCCTATTGAGGCTGATAAGTACTAAAACATGGGTCAATCGGCTAGAAAGCCCCCTCACTTTTCTATTTCACTTTAGCCCCCTCACTTTTCTACTTTACTTTCAGAATTTTCCTAATAATCCTGCCCCAGTTGCTCCAAGCACTTCTTCCCTGCCAGCGGGCACAAATCCCAAAGTCTCTAGGAACTGCTATTTTCCATACTGTATTTGAAAAAAAAAAAAAAAAAAGATAAAAGACAACTAAAAAAATTACTTGCTTATGAAAATGCAAATCAAGTATCTCAAAAGGCTATAGCTCCAATTTGTGAGACAGGGACTATTTTTGAATATTTGACAGCTTGTAGCCATATAAGATCAAAAACTCAAAAGATGTAAATGCTGGCTGAAACAATGATTGCTGCCTTAAAAAAAGAAAATGAAGTATCCTTTACATGTGGAGATAAAACCATTTAAAAAGGGACTGTCCTAAGAAAGCTAATAAGAAACCTCCAAAAATCTGCCCTCATTGCTATAGAGGAAATGCATTGGGCCAAAGAGTGTAAATCTAAATTTGATATTAAAGGGAAACCTATTCCAGGAAACTCCAAGCAGGAGCCCCCCTCCCCCAAGGTTCCCTTCAACAAAAACCAGGGGCAAATTCCACCTTTTCCCTCAAACCCTCAACATCCGGCAGTGCTGCCGTCGATATACCAGCCCTAAATGACTTTCTCCTTTACCCTCAAGCAGTCCCCTCTAGAATACCTACTGGACTTTTTGGGCCACCCTGCCCCCACAAACCTTCGGTCTTTTACTTGGCCGATCTAGTTTGACTTAACAGGCAGGAAGGCCAGGGGTCTCCAAATGGAGAAAATAGGCTGCAAGTGTCAGACATTTTTATCTCTCTTAAGTGGCAGGAGGAAACAAACTAGTGATATTTCTTTTTTTTTTTTTCCTTCTCTATACAAATTTAAAAGGAGGTTTCTCTTAAAATACTGTGTTGCCATAATGACACCTGGTTTCACTTAAAGTTCAGTTCAGTTCAGTTCAGTTTCTCAGTCGTGTCTGACTCTTTGCGACCCCATGAATTGCAGCACACCAGGCCTCCCTGTCCATCACAAACTCCCGGAGTTTACTCAAACTCATGTCCATCGAGTCGGTGATGTCATCCAGCCATCTCATCCTCTGTCGTCCCCTTCTCCTCCTGCCCCCAATCCCTCCCAGCATCAGGGTCTTTTCCAACGAGTCAACTCTTCTCATGAGGTGGCCAAAGTATTGGAGTTTCAGCTTCAGCATCAGTCCTTCCAATGAACACCCAGGACTGATCTCCTTCAGGATGGACTGGTTGGATCTCCTTGCAGTCCAGGGGACTCTCAAGAGTCTTCTCCAACACTACAGTTCAAAAGCATCAATTCTTTGGTGCTCAGCTTTCTTCACAGTCCAACTCTCACATCCATACATGACCACTGGAAATACCATAGCCTTGGCCAGATGGACTTTTGTTGGCAAAATAATATCTCTGCTTTTTAATATGCTATCTAGTTGGTCACAACTTTCCTTCCAAGGAGTAAGTGTCTTTTAATTTCATGGCTGCAATCACCATCTGCAGTGATTTTGGAGCCCCCCAAAATAAAGTCTGACACTGTTTCCACTATCTCCCCATCTATTTCCCATGAGGTGATGGGACCAGATGCCATGATCTTAGTTTTCTGAATGTTAAGCTTTAAGCCAACTTTTTTACTCTCCTCTTTCACTTTCATTAAGAGGCTTTTCAGTTCCTCTTTACTTTCTGCCATAAGGGTGGTGTCATCTGCATATCTGAGGTTATTGATATTTCTCCCAGCAATCTTGATTCCAGCTTGTGCTTCTTCCAGCCCAGTGTTTCTCATGATGTACTCTGCATGTAAGTTAAATAAGCAGGGTGACAATATACAGCCTTGACATACTATTCTCAAACCCTGAGTTAACCAATGTGTTTTTCTTATGGAAATGTTTGTCTTAAGCTATGTTAATGAACTATGTATTTACCCTAGATTCTTTCTTCAAGTCAGTTCTGCCTAAGACTCAGAACCAACTTGACAAACCAGTATGTTTTACTCATGCAAATGTTCTCTTAAGCTATGTTAATGAAACTGTATTTGCTTGGAAACCTGCCTTTCTTCAAGATTCATGTCAATCATTTTGTGGCCCGGGACAACTCACCTGGTGCCAAGGTTATCTCAAAATGCATGTTGTGGGTGAGGGGCCTGGTGCTATTCTCTTCAGTTTTGAGACATTTCCTTTCTCTAATTAGCAGACTGCTAGTAGTTATATGACACCTGGCTAAAGACTAGCAGGGGGCACTCTTTCTGCCCCCTTCTGATGCCTATGTCAGAAGCTTTCTCTATCTCTTTTATACTTTAATAAAACTTTATTACAAATAAATCTCAATTTGAGAACACATTACAAACTTCTACCAATTTCCAATTAGCTTTTCTAAAATATTTTAGAGAAATTTCATTTCATTATCCTTCTGGTAAACTATGGAATTTCTTCAAAAACACTGAATTTATTATTTCTAGCATTCCTTTTATATCAGTTCAGTTCAGTTCATTTCAGTCGCTCAGTCGTGTCTGACTCTTTGCGACCCCATGAATCGCAGCACGCCAGGCCTCCCTATCCATCACAAACTCCCGGAGTTACTCAAACTCATGCCCATCGAGTCGGTGATGCCATCCAGCCATCTCATCCTCTGTCATCCCCTTCTCCTCCTGCCTCCAATCCCTCCCAGCATCAGGGTCTCTTCCAATGAGTCAACTCTTCACATCAGGTGGCCAAGGTATTGGAGTTTCAGCTTCAACATCAGTCCTTCCAATGAACACCCAGGACTGATCTCCTTTAGGATGGACTGGTTGGATCCCCTTGCAGTCCAAGGGACTCTCAAGAGTCTTCTCCAACACCACAGTTCAAAAGCATCAATTTTTCGGTGCTCAGCTTTCTTCACAGTCCAACTCTCACATCCATACATAATCACTGGGAAAACCATAGCCTTGGCCAGATGGACCTTTGTTGGCAAAGTAATGCCTCTGTTTTTTAATATGCTATCTAGGTTGGTCATAAATTTCCTTCCAAGGAATAAGCATCTTTTAATTTCATGGCTGCAATCACCATCTGCAGTGATTTTGGAGCCCCCCCCCCGGAAAAAAAAAAAAAAAAGTCTGACACTGTTTCCCCATCTATTTCCATGAAGTGATGGGACCAGATGCCATGATCTTAGTTTTTCTGAATGTTGAGCTTTTAGCAAAATTTTTCACTCTCCTCTTTTACTTTCATCAAGAGGCTTTTTAGTTCATCTTCACGTTCGGCCATAAGGGTGGTGTCATCTGTATATCTGAGATAGTTGATATTTTTCTCGGCAACCTTGATTCCAGTGTGTGCTTCTTCCAGCCCAACGTTTCTCATGATGTGCTCTGCATATAAGTTAAATAAGCAGGGTGACAATATACAGCCTTGATGTACTCCTTTTCCTATTTGGAAACAGTCTGTTGTTTCATGTCTAGTTCTAACTGTTGCTTCCTGACCTGCATATAGGTTTCTCAAGAGGTGGGTCAGGTGGTCTGGTATTCCCGTCTCTTTCAGAATTTTCCACAGTTTATTGTGATCCACACAGTCAAAGGCTTTGGCATAGTCAATAAACCAGAAATAGATGTTTTTCTGGAACTCTCTTGCTTTTTTGATGATCCAGCAGATGTTGGCAATTTGATCTCTGGTTCCTTTGCCTTTTCTAAAACCAGCTTGAACATCTGGAAGTTCACGGTTCACATATTGCTGAAGCCTGGCTTGGAGAATTTTGAGCATTACTTTACTAACATGTGAGATGAGTGCAATTGTGCAGTAGTTTGAGCATTCTTTGGGATTGCCTTTCTTTGGATTGGAATGAAAACTGACCTTTTCCAGTCCTGTGGCCACTGGTGAGTTTTCCAAATTTGCTGGCATATTGAGTGCAGCACTTTCACAGCATCATCTTTCGTGATTTGAAATAGCTCAAATGGAATTCCATCACCTCCACTAGCTTTGTTGAAAGTGATGCTTCCTAAGGCCCATTTGACTTCACATTCCAGGATGTCTGGCTCTAGGTGAGTGATCACACCATCGTGATTATCTGGGTCGTGAAGATCTTTTTTGTATGGTTCTTCTGTGTATTCTTGCCACCTCTTCTTAATATCTTCTGCTTCTGTTAGGTCCATAACATTTCTCTCCTTTATCGAACCTATCTTTTATATAGATGGGACTAAAAATGCCAAAGCATTTTTTTTGGACTCTTAAAACACATAAAGCCTTTTATACTAAATTTCATTCTGCTCAACAGAATGAATTATGTGCTTTTATCCAAGTTATTTGCCTACATCTTTACCCCATTAATATATCTCTGATTCTATATATTCAGTTTTTGTATTAAAAAATATAGGAACCTCCACCATAAACTCCTAGTTCTATTAAAACAGAAAATGGCCCTGACTATATTTCTAGACACTTTAAAGAATTTTTACAATCTTTTTCTATTAAACATATTACAGGTATTCCTTATCATCCACACACACAAGACATAGTCGAACGAATACATCACACACTAAAGTTACAAATAAAAAAAAATTAAAGGAGGGGGAATACACAGGTACACTACTGTCTTCCTTATCTAAAGCAGACTTTACTAGATCCCAACATATTTTCTAAACC
Organism: Odocoileus virginianus; assembly: GCF_023699985.2. Lineage (NCBI taxonomy): Eukaryota > Metazoa > Chordata > Mammalia > Artiodactyla > Cervidae > Odocoileus > Odocoileus virginianus. Next base: position 297,730 of record NW_027224295.1, read on the forward strand.
TATAACTATTGTTAATACAGCTTTATTTGTTTTAAAAATTTTAAACCTACCACAGGGAAATATTTTAACAAGAGCAGAAAGACATTTTGAGGAATTGAAGGACACTTCTCTTCCTCTGCCCATTTGGTACCAAGACGGGTTCAATAATCAACAGAAATCTGGGAAATCAATCTTATAGGGAAAGGGATATGCTTGTATTTCCCAAATGGATCCAATAAAGTTTTTCCTTGGAAAATTTGACCCAAGGGGGCCCCCAACATTCAAAATGGAAACAAAACAACAAGAACCCCGTGAGGAAGAGATTCCAATACAGGCCATGGCGGCTCTAAAGATCTCCAGAAAGCACCGCCCTCAGTGGCATCAATAGTATGACCTCCCCTCTTGGGGACAGATAAAAACCCTTACTAATAAAGCTGAAAATTTGATCTCTCAACAGGGAATGCCTTGGAGTCCTGAATACATTTTCCTGATAGCCTGTGCCTCCCAAACTCAACTGGGCTTACTTTCCCAACCACCCTTTATTACAGGTGGTAAAATAGACGGAGAAAAGACCGATAGTATCAACCAATGACTCCTACCCATATGCCCCCTCCCTGGAACCCTCACACCCTGGGGAGAAAGAAAAACTAACATTTCTTTAGGTTATGAAGTCCTTCCTTTGTGTATGGGCCCAGCAGAATTATGCATAAATGTCAGCTGACAAACTTGGGCTTTGTCCTGCCTCCAAAAGAAGACTTTCGGACATTGCTGCCCTTCTGTCTGTGAACCATGTTTACTACTGAAACTTTAGGGAAAGAGTTAGGGAAAGAACAAAAAACATTATGTAAAAGGTTACTAACACTACGTTGAAACATTACCATGACAAAGGACTTCTTGGCTGGCCTCCTCCTCCTCCTCCTCAGCTGGCCTCCTCCTCCTCCTCGAATTGTCCTCGATAAACACATTGGGCCTGAACAATGGGACATTTGAAAACTTGCTGCCAGCACCGAAGAGCTTGGGACTCAGACCGGACATTTCACAGGGGCCAGTCGTGGTCATAGTAACTATTTCTTTTGCTGTAATCAGTCATATTTTATACAGGCCTGTGTCCCACTTACAATTTAATCTGTAACTTGTATTAATTGCCAGTTTTGTATTACTCCTGTTCAATTCAATCATATTATTCAATTCAATTCAATTCAATCATATTATTGTATTACTCCTGTTCAATTTAATCATAGTGCCTACAACTGCGAACAAATCAAATTTCCTTTACATGATAATGACTCTCTGAATGTACGATTACTGCAAAAGAAAACCTTTGAAACTTTTCCTAAACATCTGCCCTCTTCCACTAATTTGGAAACTTCAACTGAACGAATTATCTGGGCTAGACCCATGAAGATAGTTTCAAAGTATTACCCACAGCATTTGGTCTGAAACTGTAACTTTGGTGATTGTCTTGATAATTGTATTTGTTGTTTCTTCATCACCTTTCTATAACGTTGGTTAATACTAACCAAACTCATTTGGTCAGGACCTTTTTCACAAATATAATAAAATAGGGGAAATTGTCAGGAAGCATTTAACAGGAGGCTTTCCTGTGTGCTGTTTTGGATCTGTCAGGAATCCTCTGGCCCTTATTAATTCCTGAATATTCAGGAATTAAGAGGAGAGGCACGCCTTTCCCGAGGCAAATATTCAGGAATTAAGAGGAGAGGCACACCTTTCCTGGGGCTGAGGAATCCAGGCATGTCCTTCATTAGTTTTTCAATATGGTGATAAGTACCCTCTTCCTTCTTATGAACCATATGGTAAAAAGTGATTGTTTACAACTCTCTCTCTTTAATAGGGATTGCCTTATGTTTTGTAAGTCTGGAATTTTAATCTTTATCTTTGCTGAGAATAACCACCTTGTAAGACAGTATATATACCCACACCATGTTGATTAAAACACCTTTGCTCCATCAGAGCTTGGGTCCCCCCCCACCCCCCCAATATCTTTATTTCTGGCTGATTCCCTGGAGTGCGAAAGCCAGCTGCATAACCCAGGGAATATTAGCCTCTTTCCTCCTTTCACTCTCTCATAGTTGACTCTGGACCACCAGGTTCTGGTCCAATAAAGGACCAACAAAGCCCTATGAATGGGATTAGTGCCTTTAAAAAGGTGAAGCCCCAGAGAGCTCGCTTGCTTTCTTTCCTCCATGTGAAGATACAAGGATACAGCAGTCTGCAACCCAGAAGAAGGCTTCATCAGAACCCAACCATGCTGATATTCTGATCTGGGATATACTGTCTCCAGAACTGCAAAAAAATAAATTTCCATTTTATAAGACCCCCAGTCTATGGTATCATGTACAGCAGCCTGATCTAAGACAGTGGCATCCCCACTTGCCTGGAACCCCGAATGGTGTCATGAAGCAAAGCCCACCTACTTTCCTTGCTTTAACATGTGTGAGGGAGATAGATGTTTCTCTTGTATGGACAACTGAATTGTGGATCTTCTTATAATAGAAGCTTAGCCCATATCCCAAATAATAGAGTTGGCAATTAAAGAAACTCCTTGGAGATGAACAGGTATTCAGAAAATATTTGCTGAATGAATAAATGATTAAATAAAAGAATTCAAAATAATAAAAAATTTGGCAAAAATATCTTTAGAAAACTTTGCATATGCTTTAGATATGATGTCTACTTATATCAGTAGCAATGGAAATGGTAAAGAAGAAAAAAGAACGCATAGTTACAATAGGCAGGACATGGAAGCAACCTAAATGTCCATCAACAGATAAATGGATAAAAAAGATGTGGTACATATACACAATGAAATAATAGTCACAATAAAGAATAACATAATGCCATTTGCAGCAACACAGATGCCACTAGAGATTATCATACTAAGTCACAAAGAGAAGGACAAATACTGTATGTTTTCATTTATATGTTGAATCTAAAACAAAAAGGCAAACATAACAAAAAAGGAATGGGCTCACAGATACAAAGGACAAACTAGTGGTTACCAGAAGGCCGAAGAGTAGAGCCTTGTGCCTCATCAGTGAAGGGGATTAAGATGTGCAAACAGGTGTAAAGTGAGCATAAAACATATCAGTTACAAGGATGTAGTGTTCAGCACAGGGAATACAGTCAACATTTTATAGCAAATTTAAGTGGAGTATAATCTATAAAGATATTGAATGATTATGCCATACATAAACTGAAACTAATATAACATTTAAGACAAATATAATTCAATAATAAAAAGAAAAATAATCATTTATTTTCATGAATGAAACTCAGATTAAAAGTTTAAAAATATTGTAACTGATGCATTTGTAATTTTTACAATGTTATGTTATTTTTCAATCAGTTTTAAAAACATATACGATTTGGTTAGAAACAGTAAGCTATGCTATTGGCTCTATTCTTTGCATTTCATTATTTCAGAAAGTTATATTGTGTTATATTTGTTTTAGTGTATCATGTTGTTTAAATATGTTATATACAAGTTTAAAGTGGACAAATGAATTCAAGCACAATATGATTATTTACTTTGAATGGACACTATTATTCCACCTTATATTTTAGAAAATGTAGCAATCAAAGTTTGTAAACACACTGTTACAACTAGAGAAGTGTTAATTAAAATTAGGATAATTATTGGTGATTTGAAACTTGAAACTGAATTACTCCAGTCGTTAGAGCAGATATAATTTTCCTAGTAGCTGGTATATATGTAAAATCATGATAGAACACATTACCTGTATTAATGTATTAATCCATGTCTAGTTACTCATAAAAAAATTCTATACAACAGTTTGGCTGTTTGACATCAAGAGTTAGACACTAATACATATTTAGAAAAAAGTACATAAAATTTCTGACAGGAAGAAATACCAGATTAGTTAATTAATGGTTGATTGTAAAACAAAAAAATCAGAGATGGAATATTTCAGGGTTTTTTTTTTTTTGTGTGTGTGTGTGGGTAGAGGAGCATTTTACCTCAATTTAGCAGTGTACTAAGACAACTAATTAAATGGAAATTAATACAATAGAAAAATAATAAGATAAAGTTTAAAAGCCTCACTATAATCAAGCTGGTTTCTGAGGAAAGTTCTTAGTGGCTCTCCTGTGCCATGATGAAACTGCCACTCCCATAGAGCTTCTCATCGGCACTCAGGGCTCATGCTCCTATGGCCAGAGCAACTGTGCTGGTGCTGGATAAACCTGTTCGCAGGTCAGTGAGACTAACCAAGCTTGTAAACAAGTTTTTAGACATTCAGTTATTTTGAATAGAGACATTGGCAGTAACAAAAATGAGATCTCTGTTCTATAGGTTTGTGTTCATATAATCAAACCAACTAGACCTGTAAAGTTGGGAGGAATAGAGGATGCAGTTTGATAAAGAGCAACTTAACTTTTTAAACTATGTACTTTGGTAGAATAAAAATATATATATATCAGAGATTATTAAACACTCTATAGATACACCAGAGACTGTTGTGGCCTCATAAGATTAAAGCTTTCACATTCATAGTTTTAAAGTCATTTGGTTTATGCCTTGTGTGTATTCCAACGTTTTGCTAATTCTTGACTAAGCTGTAGATTTTGGGGCATAAAAGTAGAAAACATAGATGACTATGAGTTTCAACTAAAACTTTACTAGTTTCTGAATTGAAGAGAAGTAAAACTTACAAAATAATATTTCAGATGAAAGGATAAAGGGATTTAATTAATGTATTAATATGAACAATTCATAACTATCCAACTGTTCTTACTGCTTAAGTGGATTCTCTTAATATCTGTTTCTTCAGCATTTACTCTGAAATTTTGTTGTATTGTGCATTTACACTGTACTTCCAGAGATAACTGTTAAGTAAAGATACATTTTCAGCCCAACCCCCACCTTCAAATCGAAAATTGTTAGTTCTTTTATTTCTAATCTATTTACATGATGATCAAGGCCTTCTGTTAAATTCAATAAGCTTCATACAAGTGTTATTTACAAAGCTCGTGAATCTAGTGTGTAGATTAATGAGTAAGGCACACATGTTTATGAATCAGTTCTTGCCACCAACCACAACCTTTCTCAGTGTCATCCAGGACATTAACCAAACACTTGTGGGGCAGAGACATTAAAGACCCTTCACCAAGTAGCTCAAGACTCCACAGCTTCCTTCAACATCATGTTCCTGTGATGCTACTTGATAATTCTCATAGCTGTTCCTAGGTCTTCCTTTGGCAGTCATCTCCTATTAACCTCCAACACTGAAGGTTAACACTGCCAATAGGATCAACTTTATGCTTACATTAGAGAATGTGACCTATTTGCAAATAAATTCTTAGAAATAATTTCCATTTTGACATCTTTTCTATAACAAAATTTACTTTCTCATGGAAATTAGCTGCTCATTTTCCCCCTTCTCTCAGCACTCAATATATTCTACGTTGTTTAATCACCCAGTCATTTCCAACTCTTTGCAATCCCATGAACTACAGCATACCAGGTTTCCCATCTCCTGGAGCTTGCTCAAACACATGTCCATTGAGTCAGTGATGTCATCCAACCATGTTGTCCTGTGTTGTCCCCTTCTCCTCCTGCCTTCAATCTTTCCCAGAGTCAGGGTCTTATCCAATGAGTCAGTTCTTCACATCAGGTGGCCAAAGTATTGGAGTTTCCACTTCAGCATCAGTCCTTCCAATGAATATTCAGGATTGATTTCTTTTAAGATTGATTGATCTGCTTGCAATCCAAGGGACTCGCAAGAGTCTTCTCCAACACCACAGTTCAAAAGCATCAATTCTTTGGTGCTCAGCCTTCTTTATGGTCCAATTCTCACATCCATACGTGACTACTGGAAATACCATAGTTTGACTAGAGGAACCTTTATCAGCAAAATAATTTTTCTGCTTTTTAAAATTCTGTCTAGTTTGGTCATAGGTTTTCTTTCAAGGAGGAAGCATCTTTTAATTTCATAGATGCAGTCACCATCTGCAGTGATTTTGAAGTCCAAGAAAATAAAGTCTGTCACTGCTTCCATTGTTTCCCCGTCTATTTGCCATGAAGTGATGGGATTGGATGCCATGATCTTCACTTTCTTGAATGTTTAGTTTTAAGTCAGCCCTTTCACTTTTCTCTTTAACTTTCATCAGGAGGTTATTTAGTTCCTCTTCACTTTCTGCTATAAGGGTGGTGTCACCTGAATATATGAGGTTATTGATATTTCTCCCGGCAATCTTAATTCCAGCTTGTGCTTCATCCAGCCCAGCGTTTCACATGATGTACTCTGCATAGAAGTTAAATAAACATAGTGACAATATACTGCCTTGGCATACTCCTTTCCCAATTTACCAGTCCATTGTTCAATGTCTGGTTGTAACTATTGCTTCTTGACCTGCATACAGGTTTCTCAGGGGGCAAGTAAGGTGATCTGGTATTCTTTAATTTTCATTATCTTTGCCTATACACATAACAGTACAATAACCATTATAAAACATAGCAGTTCCATATAGATACATTCATTCTATTTTGTAAAACACTAAAAGTGAAACAAGTGGCACTGGAAAAGCCCTTATGGAAATCACAGTCTCACAGAAAAGTGACTAAGCAATTGCTAAGGAGTGACTTATTGGTTTTTCATTCATCAAATGATGAAACTCTGAAAAGAAGAAGAAATTAAGTACTCAAATGAAAATGGAGTGAAGAAGACTTAAGGGCAAGTCACCAGCACCAGGTAAAGTTCAGAAGTGACTAAAAGCATGGCCTGGGCAGCTACTCCTCCAGAGCAGGTGCAGGTGGGTGTGAGTTAGACAGGGTGCAAAAGGAGGCAGGGACCACGTCTTAAAGGACCTTTATTTATCATGATAAGGAGTTTGGATATTATCTTAGGAAGCATTGAAAACAAGGAATGATTTTAAAAGGGGACAAACATAAGCATTTCTTGTTTTAAGCAAATCCCTCTGTTGGTGGTGTCTTTCATTCTTCTTCTTGTATCATCATTACCAGCCACAGTATCAGTCATATAGTAGGTATGCAAATATTTACTGGAAAAATGAATACCTGTACGATGAATATTTTTCTTCACAACTGCTTTCTCCCTTTTGTTTTTCCATCTCTATTTTCTTTATATCTATGAGCTTGGGATTTTTGTTAAAACACTTGAGAAAATTCACATATTAGGATAAATTGTTTGAAGATAATTCACAATTATTTCATTTCATTAGATGGCACATTCAATAACTGCAGTTTGAATTGCTACACATCTAGCTTTTTCCCCCTTACAACTTTACAGATATTAAAAGGCATGAAAAGAGGTTAATTCCAGGTTAACCTGACCCAGCAGTTTAAAAAAGCATTTTAGAAGATTTGATGGATCCTGAGAGTGATACATATATTAAGCCAGATATTTTGGAGGCCCAAATGCAAATGCATGGGTTGTAAACTACCATGATTTTGTTTAATTCTATTTTGCTAATATTTTTAATAACATTTGCAGTGAAAGACAGAATCAATATCTATCACATTATTTTCTTATTGATTTAAATATTCTTTTCTATTTCCTAACCAGTTTCACCACCTGATTTTTAGAACTGAGAGATTTAAAATGGAAAGGGGCCTTAAACAAGAAATTAGATTGTTTATCTTTTTGAAATTCTTCTCCTACCCTTCCTTCCAAGAGGCCATAATAACTATAATAACCATAAAACATACATTTAATACTTTTGTCACACTTAATACATACCAAACTTTGCTAAGCTAAAATTGTCATATTTAATCATCACAACAATTTCTGAGTTAGTTGTATTGAGCAAAATACAGAATAGATAATCTAGGTTTATCTGATTAAGTTACTTGTCCTAAGCTAAACAGGTCTCTGGTGGTAAAACTGGAATTGAACCTTGGTGTATCTGACGACAGAATTCAGTGGACAACCTATACTTCATGTAGTCCATTATATCTATTTAAACAATCATTATCAACTTATCTACATAGTACTAGACAAAAAGATGGGAAATAATTTACCTAATGACATTTTGATCTTGACTTAACTGTGATTAGGAAGATCATATGAGTTGTGAGAATCCCTCTGCATTTACCTGTCTTCCTCAAAAAAAAAAAAAAAAAAAAAATCCCAGCTATGATCAAGACAAAAGGCCTGACCCAAGCACTCAAAATTCTCAAAACCCTCTTAATCTCCTGCTCAACTCTTTCCTCCTCTAGGAAACCTGAGATTCCAAATAACCCTATGATGTGTTCCAACACATAGAGGTAACTCTGTTTACCTCTCACATTTGAATTTCACTTTTCTGTGTCCTAGTAATTATTTATCTGTCTTTCCAAATAAAACTTGATTTATAATATTCAGGGCTATTTGGACCATCATATATTTACTGGGAGTAACCCAGTGCCTGACATACAGTAAATGGTCAAGAAATGTTGGCCAACTGAGTAAACTGATGTCTTGGAACTGATGAGTTTTACGTTAATTTCAGTTTAAACAGCTAACTTCTAATGTAGTTATCATCCAACAATCCATTGTATTGGTTACATCCCTAAATGCCTGTGTATTCATCCCCTGACTCCCCTTTCTACTGGGAGAATCCAATGCTATCTTATTCCACTGTATTCTTAGCATTCAGTTCTATTTAGAGCAAGGTCTCCAATTTCTTTATTTTTATTTGTTTACCAATTTCTTTGATCCTTATTTGACATAACTTCAAGAGTTATCTATTTATCTATCTATCTTTCCCAGGTGGTGTTAGTGGTAAAGAATCTGCCTGCCAATGCAGAAGTTAGAGACACAGTTTCAATCCCTGGATGGGGAAGATCCCCTGGAGGAGGAAATGGCAACCCACTCCAGTATTCTTTTTTTTTTTTTTTCATATTTGATAGCAGCTTTTTTATTGGTTACAAAACCTAAGCCCATATACAAAATTAGGAACACATTTAGATGCCTCTTTTGAAAGAACGTTTTAGTCTTTTTTAACTGAGTTTAAAAAAAATAAAAACAATGCAAATTTTCAACACTGTTTTGAAAACGTAAAAGTGCAGCAATATACTTAGTTTCCTTTGTCTACGAAATGATGCAATTCCAATTCCAAACCGATAGGTCACAACAAACTGGATCAAGCCAATGCACACGGACGTCTGCACTACTTGATGCTAATGTTCACTTATGTTAGTTTGCACTTAAAACACAAGAGGAAATAGGAGTCGGCACAGTAGAGGCCCAATTCAGTCTCAACGTGTGCAAAATTTAAAAGGTAACTGTCAGTAACTATGGGGAGTCCAGAAGGAAGTAAACTGGAAGGGGTATAATTCACAATATCAAGAAGATTTGGACTTTAAGGGTTTCACCGAAGTTTGTGACCTTAATTAGCTTTGACTTTATTACTCCTACTTTTAGTGAACACCACACAGTTTCAAAAATTTAGACCATGGTGTCTGAACAGGATGCAGTTACCACATGAAGCTTTAACTCAAAATTTGGATAAAGAAAAAAAGGCACAATGAACTTCAACTCAATTTTATGTGCACAAGAGTTGAAAAGTCTGAGCCACCTTAAAGAGAAATTGATTCTAAAATTTATAAAACCTATAAATAATCAGAGGCCAAACCACTATATTAAAACAGATTCTCTAGCAAGTAAAAATCTTGCATTTTAAACATACGCTTGTATCCACTTTAGATACAAGACAAAACTCACTCTTTAAAGTGGCTCCACCTTGGCAGATACATATATTTGTAATGAATGCACACCTGCTATGTGTTGTTTATCAGTGAAAACACCCCCGCTGATTCACAAAGCTCTGATGGCATGTGTCTCATCTTCATCACAGTAAATACACCCCCTCCCATCGGATAACTAAATTAGTTTCGATTTCCTATCCCTTCACATCAACGCGTTGGGAAATTATACCCAGTAAACAATAGCAACAAAACCATTCCTGTGACAGCACAAACTGTTCAGTTTAAAAAATTTCAAATCCATATTCTTTCATTAATAACTGGGTCAGACAATTTACCAAAAGCAATGACTTTACACAGTAATACCAGATTTTTCAGAATTACTTGAAGATCACTGCAAATCAGATTTATATTAAATAACTGCAGATTATTCCTGTAGGCAGATCCTTGTCTGAATCTTTTTATATGTGAATATGCTTTTAGAGTAGGATCTGAATGAACTTCCCAATACTCAAAGAATGAAGTTTTATGACACTTCTAGATAGTTGCTGGTTTGTTGCCAACCACATTATCAAAAGCACTGGTTACTAAGTAAAAAATATTTTAAGACTAAATTACAGTAAACATGAAAGCTCCACAGTTTAAACCCAATATAAATCAACCATATCCAATTATCAATTTAAAATGAAAAATATTAACTCCTGAAAGCTGAAAGCAAGGTTTTCTTTTTTAATATCACCAATGGGTACTTTAGACCTTTGTGTTTTTTTGGTTTTATTTATTTGTTTATTTTTCTTTATGGTCAGGGATTCTTGCTTTCAACTTAAACAGAAGTTCAAGTCCGTAACAGGTTGCAGCTCAGGTAAAATACCATGCACAGCATTTGATTACTTCAAAACAGCAGGAACACACAGGCTGAAGTGAGTGGTCAAATAGGGCTTGCTGTTCTCAAAAATTAGGTATAATGGCGAAAGCGTTACCATCCATAGCTAAAGTCCTTCCTCCAACCCTGGCTTCTGAGGCAGATAACAAACACATCAATTACTGGTAGATGAAGCACAGTTTTTTAGAACTTATCTGTTTAATCAATAACCAAGTTTCTTTTTTTTTAAGTTACTTTTTGTTTGTGTCAGTTCCACCAATGAAAATCATTTGGCTTGTACTTTTAAAATCTATTCTTCCACATAAAGAGTATGAAAATATGTTTGTGGAGGACAATGATGGAGGCTCAGATCAGACTGCACCTCTTTAAAGTCTTCCAACGCGTGTATGTGTCATACCAAAGTGTCTTGATCCACAGCGCACCATTTTCCAAAGGAGTATCAAGTGGGCAGCTGACATGCCACCACTACGGAATATTCTAAACTGGAGACTGCAGATGTCAGCGTGTGGCACCAGGGGAACGGGGGAAAGTAGGGTAGTCGAGATTGTTAAGGAGAATTCTAAAACAGTTTAGGAAATCATGCATATGCATTTACAGTCCATGTGGATAGTGACTTTTGGCAACTGCAAAGTGACTGAGACATGGCTTGCTTCAGAAGCATCAAAACAAAGAGGCATGTATGTCTTGGAGCCTTCGATAGTTGCTGTTGCTCTTGTCGTTTTGGTAGCCATCTGGTGGTGCTTCGTATTCAATGTGGGATAGATGCTGCACTCAACTGACTTTAAAAATTGAATTCTTTTGTTTGAAGGTTGGCTGTTGGGTCAAAGTTGTAGGTACCTCCTTGTGTTGCTTCGGGAATGAGGCTAGGATCTTCATCAATATCATCACCAGAGAAATACTGATCTATGATTTCAAATGCTAATTTATATATGTCTTCATTTTCATGTTGCTGTAAAACTTCAATTTTCTCCAAACCTCCACATTCTTCTATTATTTCAGCTATTGTGCTTGCTTCATCACCAGCCATTATCAGAATGTTTTTCAGACCATCCAGAACCACCTGAACAACTTGAGAATCTTTTACTGACAATAAATTACAGAATGGTGGTATTACATTCTGCTGTACAAGGTATTCAACTTGATCTTTTCTGCCACTTATCGTCAAGTTGCTAATAGCCCAAGCAGCTTCTTTTTGTGTTCCAAAGTCCCCCTTGGCAAGCTGATGAATAATCATAGGAATTAATCCAGCATCTATTACAGCTTGAACTTGTTGCTGGTTGCCTGCTGTAATGTTGGAAAGGAACCACACTGCTTCCTTATTTATCTTCTCTTTTGGGTGTGATAGGAGGTTTGGGAAGTGTGACAGGACATCGCAGTTGAGAACAACCTGGGTCTGTTCATCTGTACCTGTCACTATGTTGCCAACTGCTCTGAGTGCTGCTGTTTGAACTTTTACTTCCTGGTGGCTCAGAAGGGGCACAAGAAACGGCACAACCCCTGAATCAATAACCATCTGTATCTGCTCATTACCTCCATCTGTCAGGTACGACAGTGCCCAAACAGTGTCCACGAGAATGTTTATATCTGTATGGTATATGAGGACACATAACGCTGGCAAAATCTCCTGAACTGTCTCCATAGGCGGTGGGGGGTCCTTATTCCTGCAGAGATTGACAATGACCCATGTGACGTTCCGAAGGAAGGTGATGGGAATGGAGGGATTGATGAAGGACAGAAGAGGTTTGACAACTCCCAGTGATATGACATAATCTCTACATTGAGGACCATCACCTATAATGTTTCCCAAAGCCCATACTGCTTGTTCACAAACATTCTGATGTGGTGAATGGAGAAGTCTTAGAAAAAGAGGTACGGCATTAGACTGTACAACAGCTTGAGTCTGTGCAGAGGTTCCTGATGCTATATTAGTTAATGCCCATGCAGCTTCAAACTGTAATGAAGGATTATCATCCCTTTCTAGACATTTCACTAGAATTGGTAAAATCCCAGATTTTATTAGGTCATCAATTGGTGGATTTCTGTCACTGGATAAAAGCTTTCTTGCAGCCTGGACAGCACTCAACTGGACCACTGGGTTATCACTTGTGGCATTCTGCAATATAGCTTCTAGTGTTACATTTTGTGCTTTAAAATCAGCATCAACATCTGAATCTTCTAAACTTTCCTCTTGGGGAACATTTCTTTTTTTCAGTAAGTGTTCATCTCTTTTGTTCTTTCGCAATTCAACTGTCACTTCATTTCTGTGTCTTCGCATTGTCTCCACATCTCGGCCCTTATTCTTGAAGCTCTTGATGCGGTGGTTCTCCAAGCCGGGGTTCTCGGCCATGGCTGCGCGCGGCTCTGGCGGCGGCTACTCCTGCGGCTGCGGCGGCGGCAGCGAGTCTCGGCGAGCCCACTCCAGTATTCTTGCAGGGAGAATTCAATTAACAGAGGAGCCTAGTGGGGTACAGTCCAAGGGATCACAGAGTCAGTCATGACTGAGCATTTGAGCCACATCTAAATATCCATCTATTTATCTACTTAAAGGCTACAGGAGGTTTGTATCAGGAAAAGTATAGAGATTTTGAGTTTATTATTATCCTTTTCAATTTCTCATGGGATTGAGGGTCAAAACTTTGCTTTCAATGCACTGTAGCCTGCCAGATTCCTCTGTCCATGGGACTTTCCAGGCAAGAATACTAGAGTGGGTTGCCATGCCCTCCTCCAGGGGGTCTTTCTGACCCAGGGATCAAACCCACATCTCCCGCATCTCCTACACTGGCAGGCAGATTCTTTACCACTGAGAAGCTATCTACAAAATTGTAACTATATGATATAATTCAATAAATATTTACTGAACAGCTGAATCATCCTGAGGATACAAAGAGGAGTTATATTAACATATTACTTAGATATGTTGGAATAATAAATGTAAGTACTACAAGGAAGTATGGGCTCTCCAGATGGCACTCAGTTCAGCTCAGTCGCTCTACTGTGTCCAAATCTACAACCCCATGAACCACAGAACACCCGGCCTCCCTGTCCATCACCAACTCCTGGAGTCCACCCAAACCTGTGTCCACTGAGTCAGTGATGCCATCCAACCAACTCATCCTCTGTCGTCCCCTTCTCCTCCTCCCTCAATCTTTCCCAGCATCAGGGTCTTTTCAAATGAGTAAGTTCTTTGCATCAGGTGGCCGGAGTATTGGAGTTTCAGCTTCAACATCAGTACTTCCAATGAACACCCAGGACCGATCTCCTTTAGGATGAACTGGCTGGATCTCCAGATGGCATTAACAGTAAAGAATTCACCTGTTAATGCAGTGGTTATAAGTGATGTGGGTTCACTCCCTGGGTCAGGAAGATACCCTGGAGGAGGAAATGGAAATCCATGCCAGTATTCTTGCTTGGAGAATCCCATGGGCAAAGGGCTACTGTTCATAGAATTGAAAACAGTCAGACAGAACTGAAGGGACTTATCCCACGTGTACAAGGAAGTATAAATAGATGAATATTGTGGATATTTCCAACCTACTTTCTCTTCATTTTTCTGAAAAAAAATTTATTGAGAACCTCTTATGTACCAGGAGACAGGGATCAAGACCATCCCCATGGAAAAGAAATACAAAGAGTCGAAATGGTTGTCTACAGAGGCCTTACAAATAGCTGTGAAAAGAAGAGAAGGTAAAGGCAAAGGAGAAAAGGAAAGATATACCCATTTGAATGCAGAGTTCCAAAGAATAGCCAGGAGAGATAAGAAAGCCTTCCTCAGCAATCAATGCAAAGAAATAGAGGAAAACAACAGAATGGGAAAGACTAGAGATCTCTTCAAGAAAATTAGAGATATCAAGGGAACATTTCAGGCAAAGATGGGTTCGATAAAGGACAGAAATGGTATGGGCTTAACAGAGCAGAAGATATTAAGAAGAGGTGGTGAGAATACACAGAAGAACTGTACAAAAAAGATCTTCATGACCCAGATAATCACGATGGTGTGATCACTCACCTAGAGCCAGACATCCTGGGAATGTGAAGTCAAGTGGGCCTTAGAAAGCATCACTATGAACAAAGCTAGTGGATGTGATGGAACTCCAGTTGAGCTATTTCAAATCCTGAAAGTTGATGCTGTGAAAGTGCTGCACTCAATATGCCAGCAAATTTGGAAAACTCAGCAGTGGCCACAGGACTGGAAGGTCGGTTTTCATTCCAATCCCTAAGAAAGGCAATTCCAAAGAATGCTCAAACTACCACACATTGCATTCATCTCACACACTAGTAAAGTAATGCTCAAAATTCTCCAAGCCAGGCTTCAACAATATGTGAACCGTGAACTTCCAGATGTTCAAGCTGGATTTAGAAAAGGCAGAGGAACCAGAGGTCAAATTGCCCATATCTGCTGGATCATTGAAAAAGCAAGAGAGTTCCAGGAAAACATCTATTTCTGCTTTGTTGACTGCACCAAAGCCTTCGACTGTGTGGATCACAACAAACTGT
This sequence comes from Odocoileus virginianus, assembly GCF_023699985.2. Lineage (NCBI taxonomy): Eukaryota > Metazoa > Chordata > Mammalia > Artiodactyla > Cervidae > Odocoileus > Odocoileus virginianus. Next base: position 312,771 of record NW_027224295.1, read on the forward strand.
GGAAAATTCTGAAAGAGATGGGAATACCAGACCATCTCACACACCTCTTGAGAAACCTGTATACAGGTCAGGAAGCAACAGTTAGAACTGGACACGGGACAACATGCTGGTTCCAAATAGGAAAAGGTATACATCAAGGCTGTATATTGTCACCCTGTTTATTTAACTTACATGCAGAGTACATCATGAGAAATGCTGGGCTGGAAGAAGCACAAACTGGAATCAAGATTGCTGGGAGAACTATCAATAACTTCAGATATGCAGATGACACCACCCTTATGGCAGAAAGTGAAGAGGAACTAAAAAGCCTCTTGATGAAAGTGAAAGAGGAGAGTGAAAAAGTTGGGTTAAAGCTTAACATCAGAAAACTAAGATCATGGCATCTGGTCCCATCACCTCATGGGAAATAGCTGGGGAGGCAGTGGAAACAGTGTCAGACTTTATTTTTTTGGGCTCCATAATCACTGCAGATAGTGATTGCAGCCATGAAATTAAAAGACACTTACTCCTTGGAAGGAAACGGAATTAGATAGCATATTAAAAAGCAGAGACATTACATTTCCAACAAAGGTCCGTCTGATCAAGGCTATGGTTTTTTCCAGTGGCTGTGTATGGATGTGAGAGTTGGACTGTGAAGAAAGCTGAGTGCCGAACAATTGATGCTTTTGAACTGTGGTGTTGGAGAAGACTCTTGAGAGTCCCTTGGACTTCAAGGAGATCCAACCAATCCAACCTGAAGGAGATCAGTCCTGGGTGTTCATTGGAAGGACTGATGTTGAAGCTGAAACTCCAGTATTTTGGCCGCCTCATGCGAAGAGTTGACCCATTGGAAAAGACCCTGGTGCAGGGAGGGATTGGGGGCAGGAGGAGAAGGGGATGACAGAAGATGAGATGGCTGGATGGCATCACCAACTCGACGGGCATGAGTCTGAGTGAACTCCGGGAGTTGGTGATGGACAGGGAGGCCTGGCGTGCTGCGATTCATGGGGTCACGGAGAGTCGGACACGACTGAGCGAGTGAACTGACTGACTGACTGATTATGTACCAGGCACCATTCTAAGTACTAAGGACTACATCAGTGAACAAAATAGACAAAGATTCCTACCCTCACAGAGTTGAGAAGTAAAAATTTTAATAGTCATAAGTGCCAAAGAGAAAAGACTAAATCTGGGAGAATTACATCAAGTATTCAAATATGGGATAAAATCATAGTTAAAGTGGCCAAAGGAGTGACCAGAGGAGTTTGGCATGCTGCCAATCACTGAGTCAGACACAACTTAGCGTGTGAACAACAACAAAATGGTCAAAAAGTGCTTTTCTGATAAATCAATTTTGAATTGTTGGCTCTTTATCATCAGCTCAGATGGTAAAGAAGCTGACTGCAATGCAGGAGACTCAGGTTCAATCCTTGGTTCAGGAAGATCCCATGAAGAAGGCAATGACAACCCACTCCAGTATTCTTGCCTCAAAAATTCCATGGACAGACTGCAGCCTACCTACAGTCCATGGGGTTGCAAAGAGTTGGACATCTCCTGAGCAACTAACACAGCAATATTAAACAAACACCTGTAGGAGATAAAGGAGCAAGTCTTAGAAATTTAGAGGAAGAGTATTCCAGACAAAAACTAAAAATACCATGAAGTAGGTGTGTGCTTAGGGCATTTGAGTAATGGCAAGACAGCTAGTGTGGCAAGGAAGAGGTGACTTTCAGGAGATGAGGCTGGAAGAATGGTCAAGGCACCAGATGGTTTTCCACACCCACCCATACATGTGGTCCTTCCCAAGGCTGTCTCCTGAGTTCACTTCCTCATCTTCTAACTCTTTAGTTTTACTTCAGATCCATTCCCAAGACTCCACTGATCACAAACTAGGCAATGTCTATATAGAAGTTCCTAACACAAAAACAATGCTTGTTAGATTCTCCACATTAACATCAGATAGTACAATTGGTTCAAAATATTAGTTATCAAACTGTAAAAGTTAAAGTGTACTTTACCATCCAAATATTAAAAGCTAATTATTTAATTTAAATGTAAAGCAACATAGTGCTTAATAGAAGGCATTATTTGAAAGCAACCAAATATGCTTGAATTTTGATAACAAACATTATAAATGAGTGGTGGTCTTTAAACTCATTGCCATGATTAATACCAATAGTAAATAGAATAAAGACTCAAAATATTTATTAAGTCACTTCCAAATATTTTCAAGAGTTTATAAATGAAACTCTCTTAATTATTAATCTGAATGCAGAGTTCCAAAGACTAGCAGGAGAGATAAGAAAACCTTCCTCAGTGATTAATGCAAAGAAATGGAGGAAACCAATAGAATGGGAAAGATTAGAGATCTATTCATGAAAATTAGAGATACCAAGAGAATATTTCATGCAAATATGGGCACAGAAATGGTATGGAATTAACAGAAGCAGATCCTCTTCCTTCCTCTGGGGCCCCCCTCCACCTTCCTGTCACTCATTCTCCTTCTGCCCTCTGTGGCCCCCTCTGTCGTCCAGGATTCCCTCGAAGGGCACCCTTTGACCATGTATATCTGGCAGGTGCAAGAGAGAGGAGAGGAGATACAGCCACCTGACAAGGAGACGGTGCCTACAAGTGTGGAGGAACAGGAACCCGCCAGGGGATCCCCCCATCACTCAGTCCTGGGGTGCCCCCTGGTGCCCTGGGCCTGATACTCTGGAGGACACCATGGCTGGTTTCAGTCCTTGCAGTCCAAGGGACTCTCAAGAGTCTTCTCCAACACCACAGTTCAAAGGCATCAATTCTTCTGCACTCAGTTTTCTTTATAGTCCAACTCTCATATCCATACATGACTACTGGAAAAACTATAGCCTTGACTGGATGGACCTTTGTTGGCAAAGTAATATCTCTGCTTTTTAATATGCTGTCTAGGTTGGTCATAACTTTTCTTTAATTAAGGAAATAATTAAATTATTATTATTATTTACTCCTTTCAAATTAAGGAGTAAGCGTCTTTTAATTTCATGGCTTCAATCACCATCTGCAGTGATTTTGGCAAGCCCAGAAAAATAAAGTCTGACACTGTTTCCACTGTTTCCCCATCTATTTCCCATGAAGTAATGGGACCAGATGCCATGATCTTAGTTTTCTGAATGTTGAGCTTTAAGCCAACTTTTTCACTCTCTTCTTTCACTTTCATCAAGCTCTTTAGTTCTTCTTCACTTTCTGCCATAAGGTTGGTGTCATCCGCATCAGAATCAGTATCAGTTCAGTTGCTCAGTCATGTCCGACTCTTTGTGACCCCATGAATCGCAGCACATGAGGCCTCCCTGTCCATCACCAACTCCCAGAGTCCACCAAAACCCATGTCCATCAAGTCAGTGATGCCATCCAACCATCTCATCCTCTGTCATCTCCTTCTCCTCCTGCCCTCAATCTTTCCCAGCATCAGGGTCTTTTCAAATGAGTCAACTCTTCACATCAGGTGGCCAAAGTACTGGAGTTCCAGCTTCAACATTAGTCCTTCCAATGAACACCCAGGACTTATCTCTTTTAGGATGGACTGGTTGGATCTCCTTGAAGTTCAAGGGACTCTCAAGAGTCTAGTTTATTGTGATCCACACAGTCAAAGGCTTTGGCATAGTCAATAAAGCAGAAGTAGATGTTTTTCTGGAACTCTCTTGCTTTTTCCATGATCCAGCAGATGTTGGCAATTTGATCTCTGGTTCCTCTGCCTTTTCTAAAACCAGCTTGAACATCTGGAAGTTCACGGTTCACAAAAAAAAAATAATGAAAAAATAAAAAAAATAATAAAAAATAATAAAAAATAAAAATAAATAAATAAAAGGGAGCATAACAATATCAAAGAATAAAAATAAAATGAATTTAGAAAACTGAGTTTTTAGAATTTAAATTTTTAGAAAACTAAATAATAAATAACAACCCCTTGAGGATGAAACCAGACTCCAATAGCAAACAGAGGGAAATAGATATATATTATTATATATTATATCCTATAATTATAGTAATAATATCAACATAATCATTATATATTATTAATTAATATTAATATAATTATAGGATATAATATATAATAATATATATTTATTTCCCTCTCTTTGTTATTGAAGTCTGGTTTCATCCTCAAGGGGTTGTTACATATAGACTTTTATATTTTCTAATGTATCTGTTAGTTTTCTAAATTCATTTTAGTTTTATTCTTTGACATTGTTATGCTCCCTTTTATTTTTTTATTATTTTTGTCTTTACTATTGGAACTTAGTTTTACTCTCTAGTGCCTGTTTCATATAGCTTCATATTTTCTCTAACATATCTGTTAAATTCTAAACTTACTATATTTTTGTTCTTTTAGTATGCTTCTGTTTTTCACCGTTCTTTTTTCTGCAATGCCCTGCTGCTTATGGGATCCTGGTTTATGGGCCAGAGACCAGGCCTACGCTCCTGTGGCTGGAGTGCTGAGAGCCTGAACTGCTGCACTAACAGAGAATATCGGGCCCCAGGGGACATAAATCAGAGTATGGTATCCCTGAATTCTACATTTCAATACCAAGACCTGACCCTATCCAACAGCCTGCAAGCTCCACTGCTGAAAACCTTAAGCCAAACAACTAGTAAGATAGGAACAGTCCCACTCCTCAAAAATAAATAAAGAAAATGACAAAAAAAATATGCTACAGATGAAGGAGCAAGCTGAAATAATATAAGACCAAATAAATGAAAAGGAAGTAGGCAACTCACCTGAAAAAGAATTTAGAGTAATGGCAGTAAAGAAGTTCCAAAATTTTGAAAATAGAATTGAGAAAAATGGAAGACATATTTAACATATTTAACAGGAATTTAGAAGAAATGAAAAACAAACAGCAATGAACAACACAATTACTGAAACTAAAAATGCTTTAGAAAGGGATCAATTGCAAATAACTGAGAAGAGTGGATAAGTGAGCTGAAAGGTGGAATGACAGAACTGCTGAAGAAAAAAATTAAGAAAAAGGAATGAAAAGAATTGGAGACAGTCTCAGAAATATCTGGAACAGTATTAAACACACAAACACTAAAATTATAGGGGTCCCAGAGGAAGAAGAGAAAGAGCTTGAGAAAATATCTGAAGAGATTATAGTTGAAAGGAAATAACCACCCAAGTACAGGAAGTGCAGAGAGTTCCATAAAGGATAAACCCTAGGAGAAATACACCAAAACACATGCTAATCAAATTAACAAAAAATAAATACAAGGAAAAAATATTAAAAGTAGCACGAGGAAAGGAAAAAACAAAACAAAACAAAACAAAAAAAAAACAGCATACAAAGGAATTCACAAAAGGTTATCAGCTGATTTTTGAGCAGAAACTCTGTAGCCCAGAAGGGAGTGATAGAATATATTTAAAGTGATGAAAGGGGAAGACACCTACAACCAAGAATACTCTGACCAGCAAGGAACTCATGTAGATTTAACAGAGAAATTAAAAGTTTTGCAGACAAGCAAAAGTTTGGAGAATTCAGCACCATCAAACTAGCTGTAAACAAGTGCTAAAGAAGCATTTCTAGGCAGGAAACACAAGGCAAGAAAAAGATCCATGGCAACAAACCCAAAACAATTAAGAAAATAGCAACAGGAACACACATATAAATAATTATCTTAAGGGTAAATAGAAAAAAATGTCCCAACCAAAAGACACAGACTGCTTAAATGAATACAGAAACAAGATTCATGTATAGGTTGTCTACAAGAGACTCATTTCAGACCTAGGGACACATATAGACTGAAAGTGAGGGGATAGAAAAAGATATTCTATGCAAATGGAAATCAAAAGAAAGCTGGAGTAGCAGTATTCATATCAGACAAAATAGGCTTTAAAATAAACTGTTACAAGAGATAAACAAGGACACAAAATAATGACCAAGGGATGAATCCATGAAGAAGAAATAATAGCTATACATATTTATGCACCCAACGTGGTAACATCTCAACATGTAAGACAACTGTTAACAACCACATCAGATCAGATGGATCTAATTGATATCTACAGGATATTTCATACAAAAGCAGCAGAGTACACTTTTTTTCCCCCCTCAAGTACATATGAAACATTCTGTAGGATAGATCACATATTGGATCACGGGAATCAAGCCTTGGTAAATTTAACAAAACTGGAATTGTATCAAGCATCTGTTCTGACCACAACAATAATATTAAATATCAATTACAGGAACAATGCTGTTTAAAAAAAGTGGAAGCTAAAAAAAAACATGATTCTAAATAACCAAAAAAATCAAAAAGAAAATGTAAGAAAAATACCTAGAAATACATAACAGTGAAAACATAATGACCCAAAACCTATGGGATGCAGCAAAAGTTTAGAGCAATAGAACCTATCTCAAGAAATGAGAAAAAAATCAAGTAGATAATCTAACTTACACCTAAAAAAACTAGAAAAAGAAAAAAAAAAAAACAGTAGAAGAAAAGAAGTCATAAAGATCAGAGCAGAAATGAATGAATATGTAATGAAGAAAACAAAAGTCAAAGATCAATACAATTAAAAACTGCTTCTTTGAGAGGATAAATGAAAAAGAATGGAAGAATACACAAAACAATAAAATTAGAAATGAAAATGAAGAACTTAAAACAGAGAATGCAGAAATATAATGGATCAAAAGATACTACTACAAGCAGCTATATGCCAATAAAATGGACAAGTTGTAAAAATGGACAAATTCATATAAAACTATAAACTTTTATGTTTGAACAAGGCAGAAACATCTTTCAACAAACAAAAGCCCAGGACCAGTTGGCTTCATAGATGAATTCTACCAAATATTGAGAGACAATTTAACTCAATCTCTTCCAGAAAATTGCAGAGGAACGAAAACCACCAAACTCTACAAGCCCACCATCACCCCGATACCAAGACAAAACAAAGATATCACTGAAAAAGAAAATTACAGGTCAATATCACTGATGAACGTAGATGCAAAACTCCTCAACAAAATTCTAGCAAACAGAAGCCAACAACATATTAAAATGATCATACATCATGAACCAAGTGGGCTTTATCCCAGGGATGCAAGCATTCTTCAACAGTCGCAAATCAATCAATGTGATACACCACATTAACAAATTGAAAGAAAAAAAATATGATTATCTCAGTAGATGCAGAGAAAGTCTTTGACAAAATTAAATATCCATTTATGATAAAAACCCTCCAGAAAGCAGGAATAGAAGGAACATTCCTCAACATAATAAAAGCCATATATGATAAACCCACAGAAAATATTATCCTTAATGGTGCAAAATTGAAAGCATTTCCCCTAAAGTTAGGAAAAAGAAAAGGGTGCTCACTCTCACCATTACTATTCAACATAGTTTTGGAAGTTTTAACCACAGCCATCAGAGAAGAAAAAGAAATAAAAGGAATCCTGATTGGAAAAGAAGAAGTAAAACTCTCACTGCTTGCAGACGACATAATCCTCTACATAGAAAACCCTGAAGACACCACCAGAAAATTTCTAGAGCTAATCAATGAATAGAATAAAGTTGTAGGATCTAAAATTATCAAACAGAAATCCCTTGCATTCCTATACACTAGCAATGAGAAAACAAAGAGAAATGAAGGAAACAATTCCATTCACCATTGCAATAAAAAGAATGAAATACCTAGAAATAAATCTACCTAAATAAACAGACGACCTATATATAGAAAACTAAAAAACACTGATGAAAGAAATCAAAGATGACACAAATAGATGGAGAAATGTACCACGTTCATGAATCAAAAGAATAAATATTGTGAAACTGAGTATACTCCCCAAAGCAATCTATAGATTCAATGCAATTTCTATCAAGCTACCATTGGCATTTCCCAGAGAACTAGAAGAAATAAGTTCACAATCAGTATGGAAATACAAAAAAACTTGTATATCCAAAGCAGTCTTGAGAAAGAGGAATGGAACTGGAGGCATCAACCTCGCTGACTTCTGACTATATTACAAAGCTACAGTCATCAACACAGTATGGTACTGGCACAAAAACAGAAATATAGATCAGTGGAACAAAATAGAAAGCTCAGAGATAAATCCACACACCTATGGACACCTTATCTTTGACAAAGGAGGCAAGAATATACAATGGAGAACAGACAATCTCTTTAACAAGTGGTGCTGGGGAAACAGGTCAACCACTTGTAGAAGAATGAAACTAGAACACTTTCTAACACCATACACAAAAATAAACTCAAAATGGAATAAATATCTAAATTTAAGATCAGAAACTATACAACTCCTAGAGGAAAACACAGGAAAAACACTCTCTGACATAAATCACAGCAGGATCCTCTATGACCCACCTCCAAGAGAAATGGAAATGAAAGCAAAAACAAAGAAATGGGACTTAATTAAGCTTAAAATATTTTGACAACGAAGGAAACTATAAGCAAGGTGAAAAGACAGCCTTCAGAATGGGAGAAAATAATAGCAAATGAAGCAACTGACAAAGCATTAATCTCAAAAATATATAAGCAGTTCATGCAGCTCAATTCCATAAAAAAAAAAAAAGCGATCTGAAAAAAAAAATTGGCCAAAGAACTAAACAGATACTTCTCCAAAGAAGACATGTAGATGGCTAACAAACACATGAAAAGATGCTCAACATCACCCATTATCAGAGAAATGGAAATCAAAACCACAGTGAGGTACCATCCCACACTGGTCAGAATGGCTGCTATCAAAAAGTCTATAAACAATAAATGCTGGAGAGGGTGTGGAGAAAAAGGAACCCTCTTACACTGTCAGTGGGAATGCCAACTAGCACAGCCACTATGAAGAACAATGTGGAAATTCCTTAAAACCTGGAAATAGAACTGCCATACAACCCAGCAATCCCACTGCTGGGCATACACACCGAGGAAACCAGAACTGAAAGAGACACATGCACTCCAATGCTCATTGCAGCCAGCTCATCGCAGCCAAGACATGGAAGCAACCTAGATATACATCAGCAGACAAATGGATAAGAAAGCTGTGGTACATATATACAATGGAATATTACTCAGCTATTAAAAAGAATGCATTTGAATCAGTTCTAATGAGGTGGATGAAACTGGAGCCTATTATACAGAATGAAGTAAGTCAGAAAGAAAAACACCAATACAGTATATATATGCATATATATGGAATTTAGAAAAATAACAATGACCCTATATGTGAGACAGTAAGAGACACAGATGTAAAGAACAGTCTTTTGGACTCTGTGGGAGAAGGCAAGGCATGATTTGAGAGAATAGCATTGAAACATGTATATTACTACATATAAAACAGATCACCAGTCCAGGTTTGATGCATGAGACAGGATGCTCAGGGCAGGTGCACTGGGATGACCCTGAAGGATGGGATGGGGAGGGAGGTGGGAGTGGGGTTCAGGATGGGGAACACATGCACACTCATGGCTAATTCATGTCAATGTATGGCAAAAACCACTACAATATTGTAAAGTAATTAGCCTCCAATTAAAATAAATTAATTAATTTAAAAAAACACCAAAAAACCAAGAACCTAGAAACAAAGATCAAGAGTTGGTGGCATTCTGCTATTCACATGGTTAAAAGCATGAGTAGGATGTCTTTCTACTGTCGCTAAGAGGTCATGTAAACATGATACAGTAGAAATAAGCCAGCCTGTACCTTTGTATTTGTGAGTGAGTTCTTCTAATGAGACCTGTCAGATGCTTGTTACTACAAAATAAACTCCTTTTGTCTGCTTTCAAAAAAAGAAAAAAAGAAAATTGTCCATTAACAGATATATTTGGAATCTAGAAAAATGGTATTGATAAACCTAGTTGCATAGAAGGTATGGAGACACAGATACAGAGATGGCTTGTGGACACAGCAGGGGAGGTAGAAAGTGAAACTAATGGAGTAAATAACATCAACATATATGCACTGTCATGTTTAAAATGGATGGCTGGTGAGAGGTTGCTGTATAACACAGGGAGCCCAGTCTCATGCTCCATGATGAAACATGCTCTGTGATGACAGGGGTGGGATGGAAGAGGTGAGGGAAGCTCAAGAGAGAGGGGGTCTATGTACAATTATGTCTGATTTGTGTTATAGAGCAGAAAGTAACACAACATTGTAAAAGTTGAAAAAAAAAAAAAAAAACAAAAATAAAAAGTATCCTGAAAAAAAATTAATATCCAAAAGGGTAGCTTAAAATCAACCACAGAAGGCTAAAAGCAAGGTGAATTTTCACAGTGATCAATGTACATTTATGTGTTTATTTAAAGAAAACAATTCTAAAGACGCTGGACGGTGTTAGAACTGGTTCAACAGCAGTTCATATAGAAAGAACCAAGATTTTCAGTTGAAGAGAAATCCAATAAAACCCAGTAATGTGACATAGTCATTAAGGAAAATTGCATGGTCAGATGATGTTGAGGGGCTTTAAGGTAAGAAGCAGAGGATGTAATGTCTTTTCTTTGTACCAGTCAACTCTCATCTAATAAAATGTACCTCAAGATCACTGCCATACTTTAAGATGAACATTTGAACAACAGGAATGCTTTTAGATGAGAACAACTACAGTATATGGTGAAATAAAAATCATGAAACATAAAGAACAATTGAGGGAACCATGCCTGTCTGGTGGGCATTCACTCTGGATATTGTTTTGCTACTGGTACAATAATGTTGCTTAATAAACCATCACAAAATATTAGCTTCACACAAAAATAAACAGTAATTTAGCTCACGTATTTTGGCTTGCATGGGAGTTTCCTCACAGAGGCTGGGCTTGCTGGGGGTTCTGTCCCAGGCTGTGTGTAGGGCTGTGCTTGGCCTTGCTGAAGTTTGGGCTTTGTTCAGTCCATTCACTGTATTCACTCTGGAGCTCTGACTAAGGGCACAACAATTACCTGGGGAAGCTCTTCTATGACAATGACAAAAGAGCAAGTGGAAAACACACAGTCCTCTTAACGCACAGTCTAGGTGTAGAAAAGTCATTATTCTATTAGTCAATGCAAGGTACACAATGGTGAGGAATCATGAAAACATATTCTTGCACTCTTGTTTTGAAAAGGCCTGAAAAAAATCACACAGCAAAGGGTGTGAACATAGAAAGGATGAAGAATTGATTGTAGTCAAGAGTGTACTGTACTACACTCTGGATTGGATATGATTAGAGGAACATTATCTTCATAAAGAAAGGTTGAAAGGTGGAAGAAAAATTTGTTTTGTGTAGCTTCACAAAGACAATTAGTGATCAATGTATATAAATAGAAAGTACAGAATAGGAGATGTTACTTCTGTTTAGGTTTCCTAATAAGCTGAAATTTTTCAAAGCATGGTTAAAGTTAACAGGAAATAATATGGCAATAGTACAAGGGCCCAATCTTTGAAATTGGATAGGAATTAGTTCAAAGCTTTGCTATTTTGCCTATTAAGCTATAAAGTCCTGGGAAGGTAACATTCTAGGTCTTAGTTTCTTTATTTATGACATGAAGATAAAAGTATCTCCCTCATTCAATAACTACCTACTATAGGTATTTGCACATAGCAACTGCTCTGTATTGTGACCATTATCATTATTATTATTAGAGTCTAACTGTCTTTAAGAATGGTCGAGTGTTCCTTGACTGTGTGTTCTTAGTAGCTCAGTCGTGTCTGACTCTGTGTGACCCTATGGACTAGAGCTTGCCAGGCTCCTCTGTCCATGGGGATTCTTCAGGCAAGAATACTGGAGTGGGCTGCTATGCCCTTCTCCAGGGGATCTTCCCAACCCAGGGATCGAACCCAGCTCTCTTGCAATGCGGGTGGATTCTTTATCATCTGAGCCACAGGGAAGCCCTTGACTTTCTGTTCGAATTCCTCTCTTGCCTCTCACCTATAATTCAGAAATGAATGGCTACCTACTCCAGTATTCTTGCCATGGAGTTGCAAAAAGTTGAACATGACTGAGCAACTAACACACACACACACACACACACACAAACACACATGCTAAATATGCAATATAAGAATACAAGTCCAGAATCACACTTGAATTCTAAATCCAAGAACTTGGACATCAGAATTTTTTCTTTAATTGGGTGTGTAAAATCGTTAGGTAACCTAACTTCTGATCTAAAATAAGAAGCTGTCATAGACATTTATAACTTGCTTAATTTAGTCACTCATATTTCAATACAATAGTATTAATATGTTTTGGCCTAGATGCCACTGGGAGTGATATGCAGTACATGTGTTGTATTGTTGTTCTAAAATACAAACATATCTGAATATGAAACATCTGGTCCACATTATTGCAACTATGGGATTGTGAACCTGTACTTAAGTGCACCAAATTACTTATTAATCTATTTCCATTACCTAGAAAATAGTGCACCCTTAATAAACACTAATTTAATGAAACCTTAAAATAAGATATTGCAAATACTATAGTAATCATGGACAGCAAATAATATCTTATCTTCTTTTAATCTATTTCACATGCCTCCAAGATAAATTTTATTTCCTTTTCTGAACTCATCAAAAATGTCTTGTTTTTGGTATTCTTACCTTGAAACTTAAAAGATCACAGATTACATTTTCCATCTTGACCACGGTATTTTAAGAAAAATATCTCCCCTCTTTCATTATTAGTGTGCAAGTGCAAAAAATCAAGACCTGGAGGGTATTTTTTTTAGTGTAAATTGACTAAGAAATGAAAGAAAGCAAAGAAAGGAAAGAAAAGTTTTTCAGGAAAGGGGCAAAGTAGCAACTAAGAACTTAGTGCAAATGACCAAATCTGCCTGATATGGAAAAAGGATAGCCATAATTTTCCTCAGTGATAACTAACTTCTGGACTTGAAGACAACCTCAGATTGTATCCAAATAGCATTCTTTTCTTAGCTCTACGTGTTGTATACAAACTTTCCTGCTCCCTTTCTATCACATAGGTAAATGTCCTGCCACTTTTATAATCTGATTCACCTGAAGGACACGTGATTCTTTACTAAGATATTTTCATTTCTTTCTCTTTGCACATGAGGATACCCTTGCCTGGCTAAATTTCATCTCCCTGGTTAAATGGTAGATTGGCATCAGTTCTTCTGAGATTTTTGGTACTTTCTCTTAACCTTACACTTAGATGGCCTCCTATGTACCCTCAAACCCTCTGGCACATCCTAGGATAGTACTCATCACATGCTCATGCACTTATTTGCATGTCCACTTTCCTTAATTTTCTGCAAATTAACCATCCCTGGATTTCAGAACATTCTTCAACAGACAGTATAGTGCCCTCAGAGAGCTGTTCTGAAGGACTCCTTTTTTACGATGCCCTTGGAAACATTTTCTGGATATGACTTCTCTATCTTGATTATTTTGTGTAGGGCAGAATTTAGGAAACATGGTCATGGGCATGGCTACCTAACACTAGTCTCTAAAGTATTTAATTTAAAAAAGTTTTCATCATATAAAATTCAGAATATTGCACTGAAAAACTGATGTGTCAAGTTACATTTTCCAAAAAGTCTCATGATGTAATTTTTCATCCTCGAACCATGCCAGTCCCCATTGTATGGTGATGTCTAATAAACTTCTTCTTTTTTTAATCTGGCTGGACTTGTGACTTGCTTGTAACTAACAGAATGAGGCTAAGTCACAAAAGATGATATAACTTTTATTTTGCTCCTTGGGGTATTCATATCTGGTGCTCTGAGCTGCTCATGTGATGAGGAAGCTTAAGTGACATGAAGAGCACTAAACATGAGTATTTCAAACAGCAGCCACAATTAAGATACCAACAGACATATAGCATCAACTGCTAAAGGAATCTCCAGATGATTCTAGCTCCCAGCCTTACCTTATTAGACTCCCCAGCTGAGGTCCCAGACACAGGAAAGTAGAAGCAACTCACACCTCCTGTGCCTTGTTAATATTCCTGATGTGAAAAATCCTCAAGATAATAAAGATGGTAAACTTGCACCACTTGGTTTTGTAGAGGTTTGTTACATAGGAATAGTAACCAGAAAAGCTAGACTTCCAGATTTTCTTTGGAGGAGATAAAGAACACTACTGAGTCCTTTACCATACATGGACCACGTGGCCACAATATCCTAAATTTGAACAGGAGATGGTTGCTTTAGACAGAGTACATACTTTCCAGTTTGCAACAGGTTTATTGTTACACCTTGACAATTACATACATTCATGAACATTTATGACCCCTTAAGTATGTTGATTAACTATTTGTTGAATATATTTCTTTCTTTTTTTCTTTCTTTCTTTTTTTTTTTCAGTGAAACTATACTTCTTTATCTATCATGTAAGCCAGAATTTCAGCTTGGATTCTTTAACTTGCCTTTTGAAACACATCAGGTTCTTCAAGAGTCTAAGATGATCTCCTATTACACATTTTTGAAGCTCTGATTGCTCATGGTTTGCCTAATACATTCCTGATTCATGTTGAGGGGTGTCTATAAATCTAAATGAATTTGCTGACATGTGCTGATCTCAGCAACTGATTGAGCAGGTTTCAGTTACTAACTGGATGCTTCCTTAAGTTATCTTGGGAAACTTGTCATTCAAATAAGCAGGGAAAATTATTTCTCTAACTCTTCTTATTAGAGTGTTATGAAATGCACCTTAATATATATTTTATATACAAACTGACTATTTAGACAGTTACAGTATCATTAAAATTAAATTAACAAAAATACAATGAGTACATAATAAATAATTTTAAGAAACTCATTGTTTCTTTCCTAAAACTAAGTTATCCTAGATACTTAAAATAAATAGGTCAGATGATGATAACAGAAGAGTGGTGTGTATCAAGATCGGGGTTCCCCCTCTGGTGAGATATTTTCAAAAACAGCACCAGATCCACTGTCTGTGTAGAGGTCTGTACATGTGTGAGAAAGCCATGAATGAGGAAACATCCCAAATCAAAAAGCCATCTGTAAGTTCAAACTCATTGCTGACTGTAGTTTAAGACATAAGCGAACTGAATTACAAGATAAGGATGAGTCTTTCATTTTCACCGAGACTCTTTAATTCTTCTTCACTTTCTGCTATTTGAGTTGTATCATCGGCATAACTGAGCTTGTTGATATTTCTCCCAGCAATCTTGATCCAACTTGTGATTTACTCAGGCCAGCATTTTACATGATGTACTCTGCATGTGAGCTAAATAAACAAGGTGACAACATACAGCCTTGTCACACTACTTTTCCAATTTTGAACCAGTCTGTTGTTCCATGTCTGGTGTTTTTGCTTCTTGACATGCATACAGGTTTCTCAGGAGACAGGTAAGGTGATCTGGTATCCCCATCTCCTTAAGAATTTCCCACATGTTTTTGTGATCCACAGAGTCAAAGGCTTTAGAGTAGTCAATGAAGCAGAAATAGATGTTTTTCTGGAATTTCTTTGCTTTTTCCATGATCCAGTGAATGTTGGCAATTTGATCTCTGGTTCCTCTGCCTTCTCTAAGCCCAGCTTGTATATCTGGAAGTTCTTGGTTCATGGACTGCTGAAGTCCAGATTGAAGAATTTTGAGCATGACCTTTCTGGCATGTAAAATTGGTGAAATTATACTGTAGTTTCAACATTCTTTGGCATTACCCTTCCTTGGATTTGGAATTAAAACTGACCTTTCCTAGTACTGAGTGCAGCACTTTAACAGCCTCACTTTTAGGATTTTAAATAGTTCAGATGGAATTACATTACCCCCACTAACTTTGTTCCCAGTAATTCTGCCCAAGGCCCACTTGACTTCACACTCCTGGCTTCCAGGTGGGATAACATACTATTGTGGTTATAGGGGACATTAATACTTTTTTTTTAACAGTTCTTCTGTGTATTCTTGTCATCTGTTCTTAATGTCTTCTGTTTCTATTAAGTCCTTACTATTTCTGTCCTTTATTGTGCCCATCCTTACATG